>NW_027202923.1:0-130531 GCF_024711535.1 Dipodomys merriami | reverse complement strand
CAAGAGCCTTTGTATACAAATACAATGCTGAAGTTTTGGTTCAATCAAAAGCTGTAGATGGATGGTGTACTGTTGTTCACTTAGACAGTGTGTAGAAGGCAGCTTGCTCTTTCTTACTCCTCATCTCTTCATGAGCAGCTCCAGCCCAGAGCCATTGCTTACTTTTCATTCTTGTGCCCTGATGAAGAGTCTCTAGATGGGCCAGATCCTGCCCCAAAGGTGGGAGAGTCAATACTAGCCATTGCTCAGGACTTGATACACTGATCATCAATGAACTGTGAAGACAATCTTTCCTAAATTCCTGTGCCTGCTTTGTCTTTCCTAGATCTTAAGTCCTCAAGAGGCTATTTTTCACTTGTAAATGCTGTACCCCTATGAGATAGTCTAAAAACAGAGTTATTCAGTACACCGAGCCATATAATACTGTTAAACAGACCCAGCTTTATTTCCCTGGTTCCATCTCTGCCTCTTCCCAGCCTTTTTGTACATCTGCCTTGGAGAGGCCCACTTAATTGCCCAGCTTTCCTATTCTATCTACGCCGGTCCTCATCAAAAAACCTCTTAGGTTTATATTTCTATATTCTGTCTTCTGAATACTTCACCTCAAACCTGAACAAAAAAATCTCTTAAGTTCCTAATACTCCTGGTTCCAGGATAGGCAGCTGATTCTGTTTAAATAATACATACCACCACTCTCTGATAAGCACTAGCCTACACTGCTCTTTCAGTTCCTGATGCCCTCCATCCCAGTGAAGGTCTCCACCTCTCCCTGAGGCAAAACTGTGGTTCACAAAATATTTTTAAACTCATAGGAAGGAGCAGTGGGACTTTACTATAGGTTATCATAGATTTCAAAAAAATGATAGAGCTGAGTTTGTAGCTGAGTGGTAGAGCATCTGCTGCCTGGCATGTGCAGGGCTCAATCCCCAACTGTAAAAAATAAATAATAATAAAAGATCACAAATAGCTCTTTCCTACTTAATACTATTTTCCAACAACATATAGGAAATCAAAACCAAGCCCAGTGACATATACTAACAGTTTAATGTATTCAAATTCTAATACATTGACTTATTAATAAACTTCCTATTAGATGAAATGAAGTAATAATCTGGGGTTATAAAACACATAAGATGTTATAACTTTTTAAACTTTTCTTAATTTCTAGTTTCCCACTCACTGCTTATCTCTCATAAATAATTAGATGTACCTAGTTGCACATACCACTGACTGAAGCCCTGCTACTCTGGGTAGGAAACATCAGCTGGACCCACGTATTTCCCACCTAACATCATAGAAGTCTCTTTTTTTTGCCTTAAATACTAATATGGGATGTCATATTTGGTTTCTCATTTATAAAGATGGAAGATGTGCCCTTTGTCACAGGATATAGATTGGTTTATAAATAATGACTACAGTTCTGTTTTGGTTTCTTTTTAACTGTTTGGGTTGTTTTTGTTGGGGGGGGGGTTCTTTCCTAGATACTAGAGATTAAACCCAGGACATTGTACTTGCTAGGCAAGCGCTCTGCCACTAAGCTACATCCCAGCCCAATATTACCACAGTTCCAAATCACTTCCAAAATAATATAATCTCTCTCTTTCTCTCTCTCTCTCTGGGGATCCTGAAATTCAGCATTTTAAAGGTATGCATGTCCTTTTTAAAAAAAAAATGTGTTGGCAAAAGTTCCCAGACAAAGGCCATAGAAAATTCAGCAGAGCTTTGCAGTCATAATATTTTTATTAATTATCCTTTTTTTTAAAAATGAAAAAAACCAAATAGCCCTTCTTACCAAATTACAACCCAAGTCAATTCTCTTCTTCCATTCCCACCCCATTTGAATTCTACCCCCAAAATACAGGTTAACACCTGCTCTAGTCCAAAAACATGATTTATTAATGCATATGTGCTAGACTCTGACCTGATCTTTAGCATTCTCAGAAAACCATGTGTTCAAACAGCTTTAAATAAAAATAAAAATCGCTGACCAAGTCTTGGCAGACTATCATTCTCTTGAGTAGCATAATCTGTCTTACTTTATCAAAAGAGCTTTTTCAAGTCTGACTACTGAATCTCTTCAAGTCTAGCTTTAAGCAAACAGAATTGGTTTGCAGATGGTCTAAGGCTCAGAAAATTATCAAACACTTTTACATTTTTAGAAACTCCAAATTATTCAGTGCTGGCCACTGAGTAGGAAAAGAGAGTTTTCTTGTGGCCACTCAATTTATTATTAATGCCCTGAACAACACACAATTTTGTTTTCAGTCCACAGCCTGCTAGCACAACTTAAAATACCCCAGCGTGTGTGCACTACGAAGTGTGGAGTCGGGTCATTTCCCCATCTTGATGCAGTCATTACATGGTTGATACTGGCTCACGTTTTCAGTACAGTTAAAGAATTTCAATGACTGTTACTCTGAACACATTTGTTTTACTGCATTAACTTCATATTTGTGTCCTGATACAAGGCTGAGCCAATTCAGTTTCTCTGCATCTGTCCCTTGTTTGTCTTTGAGAAAATAAGTGAAAGTTTTAACTGAAATCTTACAGATAGAAAAATGCTAATTCTTTTTCTTTTTTTTTTTTGTCGGTCGTGGGGCTTGAACTCTGGGCCTGGGCGCTGTCCCTCAGCTCTTCAGCTCAAGGCGAGCACTCTACCACTTGAGCTACAGTGCCACTTCCGGTTTTCTGGTGGTTTATTGGAGAGAGGAGTCTCACGGTCTTTCCTGCCCGGGCTGGCTTTGAACCGCAATCCTCAGATCTCAGCCTCCTGAGTAGCTAGGATTACAGGCGTGAGCCACCAGCTCCCGGCTCTAATTCTTTTTCTTTCTACAGGTTCCATTTAGTTGAGGGCAAGTATGTCTGGGCATACTAAGTTCCAAAGCCCTAGCTGTTTTATTGTGATAACTCTATACTTTCTCCATAACACAGAATACCCTTGAACAAATCCTAACCTCAAACCATTTGTCCTCAGGGTCCTACACAGCTCAGTCCCTATCTTCCACCCTGAATAATTAGAATTGGATTTGCCTTGAGTGCAGAATGACAGGGATACTCTTTGGGCGCATGAATTCCCAACTACAGAGAAGCTAAAGGTAGTGCTTGTCACACTGGTCATATGGCTATATTTTTATGAACTCTGAGTAACCGAAAGAGGCAAGTACTATTATGAAGTCTCTCTCCAACAGTTTAACTATTCTGAAACTATTCCAATTACTCTAGTGATTTTCCTCAAGTACTTTTTAAAGTGTTTATCATCCCACGTTTAAGTAGAATAACATCTCTTAGGAAACATCTTTGCAACTCATTTGTCCTGAAGCATTTATCAGGAACAAGCTACAATGCCAGTGATCACTTGGCCAGTGATCACTTCCTGGTTGAGATTGTTCCCCCACCCCCACCCCCATGGCTGTGATAGGCAATTAGTAATTAGTAATACAAGCTCCCCTAGGAACATCCTCGGTTAGATGAGTGTTCCCTTTAGCATGGAACACTGAGTAAGGCCTCAATGGTTTAGTGATCATGTCAAGTATAAAGTCAATATTCTAAGGGAAATAATGACTCTAGCCTTACATACTTTCTCAGCAGGATACTGGAAGTTGCAGGCAGCAAGAATGCAACTCAAACTTGCTTTAGCAAAATAGAAAATATATCCGTTCATCTAGCTGGGGAGGCTTTAGGGTAGCTCACAGAATGTTAAGAAAGTTGGCATCAGGACTTTGGTATGAGGAACTCATTTCCTGACCCATCACCTATCATCCATCCTAGCCTCTATTTGTCCCATGTCTGCCTGCCTACAGGCTTCCCTCTCTTCTACCTCATGAATATCCACTGTATGACCCAGGAAATAAGCTCCCTCAGGCTATGATATGCCCTGCATTTCCATCCTAAAACCATAAATGCCTTCCTGGCTCTGTCACAAAGGTACAGCGAGTGTTGTCATTTGCCAGGTTGAATCCCATGCCTTCCCTTAAATATATCTCTGCAACCTAGAACATGAAGATCAATGCAGCTGGGCTAGGGTCACATGAAATAGGAAAGGAGTCCTCAAAAGAAAGAAACTACTATTACCCAAAAGCAATGTGATTTAAACTTCCTGGGCCACCACAGTCACTAGCTACTATAGTTTACCACTGACCCCCATCCATGCCAAGATGAGGCAGTCATCTATTCAGCTGTGATTGAGAGCTTTGTCACAATTTTTCAGAAGGGCAAGGCAACCTGCCACTCACTCAGATGACCATTGTGAATATATTTCTAAGCAATTTGGAATAACTGAACTGGAAATGATCACAAAACAGAAACTAACCCTAGATTCTCTGTTACTAAGTTCCTATGAAAGCTAAGTTAAAAGAACAAAAAGAACTAACATTCAAGGAAGATTACGTGAAGGATATTCTGTCCACACATAGCTCCTGGATACCATTCAGTAAGCAGCTAGCCCTTCATTTTCTGTTTATAGCAATTTGGTCTTACTCAGGTAGCTATCTCTGCCTCACATGAGTTAGGGATAGCCCCATCTTTTGGATTCAAGTTTGATGAGTCTTTGCTAAGGCTAGGTTAAGGATGAATAGCTGACCTAGCTCTGGCCAGTGAACCATGTGGGTAGTATGCTAAGAGGACTCTGCTTCCATAAAGAAGACAGAAAGAGGGCCAGAACTCTTCCTATTTCTGAACATACCAAAGCTATTTTGCAATTTTGACAGGGGCCAGCCCTGTCATCAATATATTGATGAAAAAGGGAGAACTTATTGACTACTGGCGAGTTGATAAGTGTCATGGTTCTGAAATCTATCATGAAGTATCTGGAGGGAGAGATAAAATCTTTATATTCACACTAAATTAGGGATAGAGTATTCTGGCTTTGGGGTAACAAATATAGTTTAAAAAACTTTTTGTTTGCTCAAGATCAGATTGGATAATGAATCAATTCTAAAAGCTGCCTCATCTATGCATCATAAAAAATTATATAAATATTATGCACATTTCAACAAATGAATATAGATTTGTTTGCTAAGCTTTGTATGTAGGAGTTCTTTTCTTACTGTAGGAGGCTAATTGATTGGTATTACATACCCATTCTGGCATTAAAATGTACTGTAATATATATATATATATATTCATTTTTCCCATTTATGGTTCTTTAACTTATATTAATAACTTTAATAATATAGATTAATAGAGACTTGCTTAACAATCTGAAGGCAGAATCCTAATAAAGATTTGTGTTTTGTTTGATATGGATTTGAACTCAGGGTTTTGCACTTGCTAAGTGGGAGTACTCTATCACTGAGCCTTATCTCTAACCATTTTTTGTACTTGTTATGAGTTTGGTCCTCAATGAAAGATGCATTCCCTAGAATCAGGGTTTAAAGTTTTCTATTTTTATGAATTACACATGAAATCTCCAAGCTCACAAAGCTTTAGAAAGCTCTTTGGCTGCCTTTTAACTAAGACTGACTCTCTATCTTTCTAACATAAGCCTCAGAAAAATAAACAATAATTTGAGCAAATAAGGGCGGGGGGAGTCATTTTGTCAAAGAAAAAAATCAGAACAAAATTTGGCTTCAGTGAAGAAAATCCAAAGTGTACTTTGCAAATGAACTTTTTTCCTTAAGCCTTTCATTTCTAAGCCCCTAAAAAAGTCATTTTAAATCATATCAACTTGGGACTAGAAGAAAACTGAGGGAAATTTATCTCTGCTGGGTCACAGCTCTTACTTAGAGAGCTCATGGTATAATGCTTGCCACATCAGGAGAAACTCATTACCTCTTGAGACTTCTTAAACAAGCTTAGCAGATGATCCATGTCCACACCAAGTCTCAGGATGCTTACTTTCCTTGCACAGAGGACCACAGACTGGACAAAATGAGCCACCTGAACACAGCACACATCTCTGAATTCACCCAGAGAGTTGCTTCAGCATGCATGACCATCACCTGGAAGACTCCTTAAACACAAACTTCTGAGCTCCACCCTCAGAGTTTCTCCTCCAGTCCCACATTTATAACAAGTTCCCAAGTGAACTGGATAGTGCTGATCCAAGAACCGCACTTGGGGCTCGGAAGGTGGCTCAGTGGTACAGCGCTTGCCTTACATGCATGAGGCCCTGGATTCGATTCCCCAGCACCACATAAGCAAAAAGGAAAAAAGCTGGCAGTGGCGCTGTGGCTCAAGTGGTAGAGTGCTAGCCTTGAGCTGAAGAGCTGAGGGACAGTGCCCAGGCCCACAACCGGACCCCCCCCCAAAAAAAAGAAGGACCACACTTGGAAAACCACTTGTCTACTCCAGAATTGATTGTCACAGGTGGCCAAGTGTGGCCACTAATAATACTAAAGACCACGACAAAGGAAAAAGTACTTTGGAAATGAGGTTGAAAATGAAATGAAAAACATGAGCAAATATAAATTATATGCATTTATTCTAAGCCCTCTGGTCAATAAGAAGAGACATTAAAAAGCTGGAAAAGATCCAAGCTAAGATCAAATGAAATGATGAGGGTCATGGCATAGAAGAGACAAAAATCACTGAATAAATACAACAATAAATTAACAAAAGAAAGTAGATGTCAGTTATACATAGAGATTTTAAAAATCTACGAAACTGGGGAAAGATATATGCAAAGAAATGAATAAAGTTCAGATTTATAGCATGTGCATGGTTTAACCACTCCCCCACAAGTCATTTCTGGCTATCTTTCTGTACTGTTTACTCAGGAAACCTCATCCCAAACCACTCTAGAAGACATTTTTATTCAAAACAACTTTCAAAAACAACTTCCCACTGGCTCCCCCTAAGCCAGGGAAGCCATAGGCAACATTCCTCCCTCACTACCCCAATTCTTCATGCCTCCCATTCATGACATTACAACCCAAGCTCAGCATTCGAATGCTGCTACAACTGCTATTCTTTTGTCATGCAGAAGTATTCAGCCCTAAAATAGTAGATTCAAATATATAATTCAACAGCTCAGAATATATGTAATTGCTCCTGTCTACCTGCTGTTTGTCTCGCTGTTCTGAGAACACATCCACAATTCACAATGGATGAATTCTACTGTCAGCAGTTCTCACAAAACCATTTGTCTCTGTTTTCACTCCTTCTGGGTATCTATCTAGAAGTATAATTGCTGGGTCCATGTTTTGTAACAGCTTTTCTATTCTACATTTCTCATCTCGTTACGGTTTTGATTTGCATTTCCCTAATGATTCATGCTATTGAGCATCTTTTCCTATGTGTGCTGGTCATTTGTGTATCTTCTTTAGAGAAATGTTTGTTGTGCTTTTGGTGTCATGTCTAAGAAAACATTCAATATCATGAAGCTTTCCCCATACATTTTTTTTCTAAAAGTTTTATAGTTTTGGTTCTTAGATTCTTTCTGAGGTAGTTTCCTGAGCAAAAAATCATGTGTAAGAGGTTTCATAAAATCCTCTGCTTCTAATTAAAAGTACATTTCAGAAACAAAAGGTATTGCATAGATTTGAAACCTATCTTAGACTAAGATTTAATAATCATAAGTTAATCTATATTTAAGTTTTGTCTCAGTTACATGACAGTTAATGCTTCTTAAATTCTTGAGTTTTAGTCTTTATCAGATAGAGTGTGTGTGTGTGTGTGTTTGTGTGTGTGTGTGTGTGTTTCCTGTTACAAGACTTCTCCCAGTTAACTCTTTCTGAGTGATACAGAATTTTCATCTGTTACTTTTAGTGGGTTGAGCCCACAAAATCCCTTTTGGCCCAGCAGCTAGCCAAGATCACTGGGGTAGCAGCGCTGTAGCAGGCAAGCCTACTTAGTGTTGCTGTCACGCTCAGGGCACACAATGCCTGCCAGTATTGTAGCTCTACTGCCAGCATTGATGTGGCTTCCTCTGGTTCTTAGGAGTTTGATGAATGAAGGATGAGTGGGAAGAACTGTATTCAAATCAGAAGTATCTAGCTCGAAGGTTACTTCCTCATGCTGCTCCACCAGTCATCCATCATGTGGGTGGCTGTCTCAAGGTCTCTGTTGGTGACTCTGAGACTAGGGGTTCTTATACCTTGGGCTGTGTCCTAACTGATTGAGTTTTAGAAGGTAACACTTTATTGGCTGGCTATCCCAACATTCTGATTGGTTGTTAATTCCTGATCAGGTCTCTACTGTAAACCCTGAAGAGGCTAGGGAGGTGCACAGTCAAGATGCTCTGAAGTAATGTCTCTTTTGCATCTGGTTTCTGGATCCTAATTAATTTACTCCTTCATGACCAGTGACAGATCCTCTCATGTTTTAGGGAGCATTAGTTTCTAGGCCTTAAACAGAATCAGTAGTCTGAGGATGAAGAATAGCTACTCAGGAATCTTGGAAAAAGTTGCCACCATTTTAAACCTGTGTCTATCTGTAGGTATTCTTTGGAACCCATCTTTCTGTAGACAACACGTGTATTGAGAGAATGATACTTGGATTGGCTTTGAAAAGGTCACACCCAAATATTGTACCCTGGGAAATAAAGCTACTTTGGGGGAATGACAGTGGAGTGGATAGTACAAAAGCAAATATACTGAATATATGTAACTGAGGGGAGAGACTTGGGGCATCTGAGGTGGGGGAGGAAGGGGAGTACCATGGATAATGAAACATTCCAGTGTAGCACTGTCTTAGGAGGAAATGTGTCCTGAAGGGAACACAGCAGGAACTACAAGTGGAAAATGGGGTTAGAAATAGAATCTGAAGTGGTCAGGAGAGTTATAATTCAGTAGAATGGTTATGGTAAAATCAACATTTTGTTTTTGTTTTTTTTTTCATTTTAAACAAGTTTATTTAAACAACAAGACGCTTGAGTTGAAGGGTAAACTATCTAGGATTTTTTTAAAGAGTAATTTACCCCTACTTAAAGACAGATTGCCCTACATGTAACAGCTACGTACAAAAAAGTTATAAAATTGTCCTTGGTTTTACAATGATAAATGAAACCATTAAAATTCTCCAATCAAACAAGGTATGCAAGGATTTTTGTTTTTTGTTTTTTGTTTGTTAAAACAGTGAGAGCAAAATAACTTACTGAAATATAAAGATAAAAGCTGAATGAGCATGCCACGAATGGAGAAGGGGGATATTTTCACAGGACCAGTATTTTTCCCCATCCCATCTCCATTTGATGTTAATCAAAATATACCATTGGCCATTTAGTTTAAAAGAAAAGAAAAAGAAAATAGAAAAGCAATATGCTTGTGCACATACACCAGTTACTTTATGTACAATAAAGGAATGGGGAAGGGGAAAATGAAAGAATAGAGCAAACTATACTGTAGTAGTCAGGATGTGGTGGAACCAAATTGCAGTTTTCTAATTAAGAATGTATTCTTGGTCTATAAGAACAAAGTTCTGGAGCAAAGTAGCAGGTTCCCTTTTTTAGTAGACACCTCCTGTCTGCTGCTGGAACACATCAATTGTATCTTCATCCTCCATTTCCACCTGTGCAGGTGTGTCTGTGTCATTGATTGGCTGCCCATCAAATCGGAATCTGACCTGCCTCATTGACAAACCCTGTCGTTCACAATAGGCTTTCATTAGTTTACTAAGTGGTGTATGCCTCTTCATCTTAAACGGCACCACAGAACCGTCCTGCCCCGCCACCTTCAAATTAATATGATCGTTGTTCTCAGTCTTGACTCCTTCTTTGGGCTTTTCTTCGGCCATGGCGAGCGCCAGTCTCCTCAGATGCCGCTTCACACAAGAGGTCCCCGGTCCGCACCGAATGAGCACACAGGCAGCACCACAGCGGCTGGAGGAGGTGGCAGCAATGGACGAGGCTGAGGGCGCCTGCAAGTCCTGCGCTCCCTCCCCCAACCCTGCATGCGCGAGCACGAGCCTCCTAGGCCTCCTATTGGCTCCGAGGCCTCCTATTGGCTCCCAGCTCCACGCGCAATGCTTACATAACCACCACCCCCTCCCTGCCCCCCCCCCTCCGCCACCACCTGGGCCAGGCGCCCGCTGTTTTTGTTTTCTCTCTCAATGAAAGATTTCTCATATAAGCCCATGCCTATTATTCAATATTAGGAGATACAAGATGATTCATTTCTCATGGTCAAGAGTATCAAGGTGATTCATTTATCAAATTCAAAAGTATCCAAAAGCCATATCATTGGGATAATAAGCTACCATAATTTCAGATGAAGTCGTAGTTTTTTAAAATAATGAAAGGTTTAGTGAATAGAAGATGTGATCAGTGCACTGCTCTATGCCCACTATACACAGAGTTGGCCTTGATTTCCTGGGTCTGCTTAGGCATTCCTGTTCCACCCAGGCTTCCAGACCCCAGTTTCCACATCTACTTACCTCCCAAATGCTGAGCTTCCCTGAAGGGAGAATAGGCAAGACACAAGACAATTTGTACGAATAACTGTATAAAACTTGCTTTACACTCTATTTACTTTGCCCTGAATCCATGAGAGAGACAGTGAAGTTGTCTTCTCCCTAAAGAAGGGTGTTTGTGTGAACTACCCCTAAAGATCACCAGTGAGTCAGCAGCTCTGTGTGATCAGCAGACTGTTAGGTGGAGGTTAATGTCACTCCCCTCCCCCCGCCCCCCACAAGGTTGTTGCTGTTCCTTTCCCATGAATATTTATTTATTTTTAACACACCTGTCTGGTTTATAGACCTTCTCTTGCATTAGCAATGAAAGACTAGATAATTCTTTTTTACCCGCACAGAGTAAATGCCCAGGCGTATTTGTTGACTGAATGAAGTAGTTTGCGAGTCTCAACAGATTTGTATGTGCTAATAACCCTGAGTGGAGAGCAGTACTGTCAGCTCTGTTAACAAAGCATTAAGCAGAAAGTGGGAATGTGAACACAGGGATAATATAGCGCAATTGCTGGCTGCAGCTGGTAATTGGAGTTTAGCCACTGCGCATACATTTATACAGCCCTTCGTGTTTCTTCCTTTTTTCTACCCTGAGAGCTCATTCTTTTGAGTTTCATGTCTGTGTCATCTCCATCCAATAATATTCATTAAGCTCCTCCGTGCCCCTTTTAATGAATGCAAATATGCAGGTTGAAGGATAGGGCTTTTATGGGACAGGGCTTTGTCCTGGAAGGAGTAATCCTGAGTGGATATGAGTTTGTCACACTGTTTTCCTCAGTTCAGTGTGCTAATTAGATCAATCACATATTTTTGTTGGCAGGCTCAGCTGCCTCTTTAAAACAAGAGGTAAATCAGTAGGCCTTTGTACTAGGAGATGTTATCCAACTCTGTGTCAGTGTTAGCCATTAGTGTGGACTTTATATTGGTTCTGTAAATGGCCACTTTACACAATGGGTGTTTATGCCCTCTGTGTTCATCACTTTTGTCTCTTACTGCAGTCTGCCTTTCACTCACTAGGCCTTACTTCATTTGTGATGCTCTGCTTGCGACCACCATTGGGTTAGGTTCCAAAATGTCCTAAAATTAAGTTAATTGCATAAAAAGTTGGATGAAATATACAGAAACCTTGCTTGTCTCACCATGAGTGGATTATGAGATCCCACCAGCATGTACCGTAGCCCTGTTTTGCTCCCACTATTTTATTTGTAGTTTTTCTTAATCTTCCTTTGAAAGTGGTTTTGATTGGCTCAATTTTGTGTGCTCTTTGTTGTCACTTGCCTGATCCCTCATCAACACAGCACCTGCTTCATCTATAATAGCTATATATTGTCATTCTCTGCCTCTGTCTTTTCTTTCTTTGTCTTCCTACAGCCAGCGCAGCCTATGTTTACCTACTGGGGCTCATTTCTTTAAATTCATACTTTGTCCTACAGCTTTGTTCAGAGTTCTTTATGAACGTCTAATTGCTTAAGGAATTAGAGTTTAATTCCCTTGATTAGATTTCATTACCAGTTGGACACCCTCTGTCAGTGGTATTTCCTGTACTTTTCAAGAGGAACTCCTGTGTTCAGGTGAGAATGTTTACTACTCCCTGCAGGATGGCACCATGGTAGAAGCCTGGGAACTAGAGTCAAACTTGCTGGGATCACGTGGTAATTTGGCCCTCTTTGCTCATCTGTAAATTGGGTGTGATAGGCCATTGTGTGGATCTTATACATAGTAAGAATTAGCAAAAGGGTGAAATATGTTGTTACCTAAAACCCCTTTTGATTATGTTAGCACTTATATACTGTACCTACTGTGTATATTTAGGCACATATTGTCCTTCAGTCTTTTCTCATGAACTGGTTTATTCATCAGAATAACTCGACACAGAAAGATAGCAGCACCATTTTATAGATGAGAAAACTGAAACATCCCATATGGCAGGTAAAGTGGTAGGGCTAAGATTTGAATATAGGAAATCTGCCTTTAAAACCTGTGGATTAAGTACTAGTCTTTCTATCCAAATTCTGTTTGTGTGATAAGGACCTGTCAGATGAACCCCTTTAGGACTCTTTCATTCCCCATCCTAGCCCACGCTGATATTCTTCCATCTGAATGCCTAATGTATTTAGTAGATAGAACAAGTTGGTGATTGCCAAAACTTTCATTGCTTTATATCCTTGAGTCTTATATTTATACTAATACTTCCTTTGACTATAATTTTTGCATAGTGTCATAGAGAATCTGAAATATCAAGAGACCAAATAAGAAAATATATCTCAAAATAACCACTATTCACAGATTATCTAACCTCCTAGTCTTATTTATGAATACTGTGCATATGTAGATAACAATGTAGAACATATATAACACATAATTATGATCATGCAATTTGTTTAGTGTTTCATCTTGCTTTTTATAATTAATATTATAACATGAAAATTGTCCTGTGTCATTAAATATTATCAGTTGTTGTAGAGAATGTGATAACTTAAATGCTTATTTAGTTTGAATACAGTGGTCATAGTGCTTCTGATTTTCAAGTGACTACACTACAGACATTTCTATGGTGAACTATGTCAAAAGTTGTGACCTTAAAAAGACTTGTGGTAAATATGCAAAATTACCTTTCAAAGATAGCACCAACTTCTTTCTTTCTCTATTGTGGGAGATGAGTGTTTCTCAGCATTAATTGCCCTCCCAATATTTTGATATACCTTTGCTAATGAGATAGGTGCACCCAACCCAAAGGACTTCAAAGTAGTAAGACTCAAAGTCTTTATAGTCCATGAGCACTTATGTAATTGATTTTCAATAGTGGATGAGAAACTTTCTAGAATTTTAGGATCTAAAAGCTGTGAAAATTATTTACAATATCCCCATTACTTTTTTTTTATTCTTTCGTACTGCTGGAGTTGGAACCCAGGGCCTTACAATACTAGACAGGTACTCTACCACTGAGCTTATGTTTCTCATTCCAGCTTAATGTTTTTTGTTTTTGTTTTGTCGGTAGTAGGGCTTGAACTCTGGGCTTGGGTGCTGTCCC
This sequence comes from Dipodomys merriami, assembly GCF_024711535.1. Taxonomy (NCBI): domain Eukaryota; kingdom Metazoa; phylum Chordata; class Mammalia; order Rodentia; family Heteromyidae; genus Dipodomys; species Dipodomys merriami. The sequence goes on along the minus strand of NW_027202923.1, from coordinate 117,162 downwards.
TGCGCTCTTCAGTTCAAGGAGAGCGCTGTACTACTTGAGCCACAGCACCACTTCCGGTTTTCTAGTGGTTTATTGGAGATAAGAGTCTCATGTTCTTTCCGGTCAGGCTGGCTTTGAACTGTGATCCTCAGATCTCAGCCTCCTGAGTAGCTAGGATTACAGGCGTGAGCCACCAGCGGCCACCTCCCAGCCTAATGTTTTGAAGGTAAAGAAAGTGAGACAGCGAGGTCTGGTAACTGTACAAACTCATATAGCTGGTTAGGAATAGAACCTTAAATTTCCAGTTTTAAAACTCACTGATTTTTTCATTAGGTCACATTGTTTCATGTTTACCTTCATCCATCCAAATACCTCCACCTATCTTCATTTATAGTAAAACTCATCAGGGAAGACTTGGAGTTACAGCCTATGACCATAGTTGACCTCAGATCACCAGGAAAGAGTGTGACTATGGGGATCTGAAATATGGCTGGCCCCTCATAGACAGAGGCCTCAGCCCCTGGGAGGGTTGCCAAGTGCTTGTGAATAGAATCCCTTAGGATTGTGGGTTTAGGTGACAGTTACAATCTGCTGCTGAGAAAAGCTGAGGTGTCTAGCTAATTTATGGAGATGGGCTCAACTTGACTTAGTCTTCCCCGGGAGAGTTCTCAGAGCATTCCTCTTCCAATGGCCCTTCTCTCCAGGTTTAGAGGATGCAAGTCCACACTGCCCTTTCTAGGTTTCACACTTGCCCAAGGAGCACATGGCCCCCAGGAAGTTCTGTGTAGGGTGGATTAATTTTTTGCTTACCAGTGATGTGGAATGAAAAGTAAATGTCATGGCTTGTGCTAATATGGAGATGATTAAGTCATCAAAGTGTAGCAGTATTGAGGCTTGAAACCACACGTTTAATTCCTGACTCTCCTTTATTGCCAGTAGGATTTACTATAAAGTTATCAAGGTAAAATACTTCCTTATGCAGTGTCAGAATAACATACATTTTACCATCTCTCTTTAACCAAGAACAAAGGATGTCATCAATTAAATAAATTTGGATGAAATATACCAATAAAGTACATACTAAAAAAGGAAACCTGCTTTGAAGATCTCTCACTTTGGAGAAAGATAACTACTGTGACACTTAGACTTTTGTATGAGAAGCTTAGAAAGTTACGTGTAGCCAGGCTAGGGTGCATACATTTGTAAATCCAGCAGTGAGTCAGGAGGAATCTTGACTTTGAAGCCAGCATAGGCTACAAATTGAGAACCTGTCTCAAAAGAACAAAAGAAAGAATGAAAGAAAGACTGTGCATGGTTAGTAATTACCATGTATTTTGGTGATGTGCCACAGTTATTTAAAGATAAGGAAATAATAGGTATGACTGGGCTTAAATTTTTGGCATAATAACCATTTCTTTAAAAAATTAAAATGTGGTTCAGTGGTAGAGTGCTTGCCTTGCATGCATGAGGGCCTGGGTTCGCTTCCTCAGTACCACATAAGCAGAAAAAGCCAGAAGTGGTGCTGTGGCTCAAGTGGTAGAGGACTAGCCTTGAGCTGAAGAGCTGAGGGACAGCGCCCAGGCCCAGAGTTCAGCCCCCACGACAGACAAAAAGTAAAAATTAAAATGTTTGCTCATTCATTCATTCATTCAGTCAGATGCTATTTCATAATTATGTGTTAGTCAGACTGTGAAGATATAGTGGTGAATCAGATGTAGATATTGCCTTTGTGGAATTTGTTGTATTATGGGCAAAAGGACAACTTTTCCTGGGAATACTTCTGAGTGGTGGAGATTTATGAGCCAAGACCAGAAAAGTGAGAGTCTTAGAACTGAAAAATATGGCTGCTATGGCCACATCTGAAAATGCCATGTGAAATGGTGTGGTACTACTGCGCTTGGTCATTCACATGGACAGTAAAGGAGGAAAACATTGAAAATTCAGATATTTTTAATACTTGTAAATATTCAAATCTTCAGTTTTCAAAGACAAAAATGCTTTTTTATTTGTTTATGCAGTACTGTTGATGGAACCCAGGGTCTCTTTTGGGGGGGCAGGGGGGTCCAGTCATGGGCCTGAAATCTGGGCCTGGGCGCTGTCCCTCAGCTCTTCAGCTCAAGGTTAGCATTCTACCACTTGAGCCACAGTGCCACTTCTGGATTTTTTTTTCCTGCTTATGTGGTGCTGAGGAATCACACCCAGGGCCTCATGCATGCAAGGCAAGCGTTCTATCACTGAACCACCTTCCCAGCCCGGAACTCAGGGTCTTATGTATGCTATACATATGTGCTATCTCAGCTCTTCTGCTCTATTTTAGAGCCTAGACTTTATTTCTGTAGGTAGCTAAGCCTCAGAAGACAGAAATACTCAAGGTTTTAGATTCCAGTCATAAAAACTTTCCTTTTGGTCCCTCTATCATCCACTATGTATTAGATCTGGCCATTCTCGGCCTTACCACTTGTCCCTTAGTTTGAAAGCTGCGTATTTGTTATTTCTCTGTGTTGGCATATCTGATTAGAGTGGTTTGTTTCTATTTCAGAAATCAAGAGGAAATAGTGTGACTTGATTTTGTGCAGTGGTGCCATTGATCGGCTCTGTGTTGTCCCCTGGAGAGTTGTCATCGAGGACAGTGGGCTATCAGTCTGGTGCTGTGTGAGAAGTGACAGAAATGTCTGCAGCTGCAGGCCCTTTCTGAAACAGTGCAGATACACCCCTCTGCGGTCCTGTGGAATGGCAGCTCAAGTGGAGGGCCATCTATGGAGCAGGTCACAGGCTCCCAAGCAGTTAGGCTTCATCTGTGAGGTCATTGAATTTTCCAGTGCTCTTTGAGTTTTCATAGACAATTTTTTTTCTGGAGTAAAATATGATAAAAGCAGTCAATTGACACCTGATAGAAAGTTTTGATACCCATCATTTTTAATGTCTACAGCATTAAAATTAGTTATTAGTAGTTGTATCAGCACTGGGACCGAGGAATTGCGGATCTGTAGCCCAAGTTCTCTGTGTTGCACCATAATGATTACTGCTTTGAAAGCATCAGAGAGATATTAACAAATCAGCTACTTTCCCAGAAACACACTACCCTTTAAATAAAATGTAGTATAGGACACATACTTTTTTTTAAACTTAAGAATAGCCTTTTTGTAAAGGGAGCTGAGAAAACTGCTCTTGTAGGAGCAAAATTCTCTCCTTTTCTGCCTTACTTCCTACCCTTTATGATTAGAATACTTGGCAAAATCTTTGCTGGGGATCAAATCTAGGGCCTCATGCATGTGTTTTACCACTGAGCTCTACCCCACTCCTGAAGAGAGTTTATTTTAAAAAAAACAAGTGGCTGAATTAATTTATCTTTCTTGTTCTCTAGGTTGTTGGTATTTATTTTTAATTTAATTCAGTCACCTACTAGCTTAGCGTGAAGGATAACTGCTCTTCAAATGGTAATATAAATACACAGATGCTTCCTGTATCTAATACGAAAAGCTCTTGTTAATGCTTAAGGTTGGTCTAGGAATCATAATTGTAAAGGATTGACTATTAGAAAATATTTATTGAAGTTACAAAGTTTATTGAAGCTGCCTGGGGGTGTTTTGGTTTGTCTAGAAGAGGTAGTGATATTTCCCTGTTTCAAGACTGATACTATTTATTTATTTATTTATTCATTTTGTCATTTGTGGGTGGGGTTTGAACTCTGGGACTGGGCACTGTCCCTCAGCTCTTCAGCTCAAGACTAGTGCTCTACCACTTGAGCCACAGCGCCACTTTCAGCTTTTTCTGTTTATGTGGTGCTGAGGAATTGAATCCAGGGCCTCATGCATGTGAGGTAAGCACTCTACCACTGAGCCACCTTCCCAGCTCCAAGACTGGTAGTATTTAAAAGAATACTTTTGTCAATAGTTTTTCCCTCAAGGTCTTTAATAACCACAGCAACAGTGGTAGTAGTCTCCATGTCCTCTTTTTTTTTTCCTCAGTTCATGTCTCTCAGCTTTATTTTTTTTAATTTAATTTTATTGTCAAGGTGATGTACAGAGAGGTTACAGTTACATATGTAAGGTAGTGAGTACATTTCTTGACGAACATTGTTATCCCCTCCCTCATTTTTCTCCTCCTTTCCCTCTCTCCCAGTGCCCCCCATCAAATTGTAAAGTTAATTTCCAGCATATTGCTTTGTGAATATTGCTGTTGCATTGGTTCACCTTTGTCTCACCATTTTGTTGTTCCCCTTCCCTTCTCTAATTGAGACAAATATATACAATACACAGGGTACCAAAACCAAATATAGTGACAATAGGGATAAGCCATAGGGGAGGAAAAAAAGAAATAATGAAAGAACAAAGAAATAACTTCACATAATACATTAAAAAATGACAACAACAAGGAAAAACTTCTTGTTCCCATATCTTGGAGTTTATTTCGCTTAGCATCATCTTGTATGGTTATATGTACATAGCTATTGAGCTATTATGATCCTCTTCTAGGACTATCCTAGACATGTACTAATTATTACAACTGAGGGAAACCATGGAGTCTATGTTTCCTTGGGTCTGGCTTACTTTGCTTGATATGATTTTTTTCCAGATCCTCTCCATGTCCTCTTGAGAGGTAGATTCAGGCTGGGCATTTGAATGAAGGTGTTTGCTAGGTTTAGGTTTGCTCTCTTGAATCTGTATCAGCCTGGGGCTTGTGTAGTGCATGCTGATGGGCTTCCAAGTCTTACAACTGCCTGGGATGGCCCTCCAGGGAGTCAGGGATTGCCCCTCAGAGGGGAGAGAGGGGATCACATTCACCCCTACTCAAAGAGAGGGTGCACTATTGGGTAAAGTGGCTCTCTTCAGTAGAGAGCAGTTTCTGGCAATGGTTGTCAACCAGCCATTTTTACAGCTGACAGAATAAGTCTTTAAGTCCTGAGGGAACTGAGAATACATTTAAGCATCTATTACCATGCTTTAATTCTTGAAATTCAGTAAAATGGGTAAGGAAGGTGGAAAGAAGGTCATCAGATAATTTCTGCGTCATAAATTCAGTCCTAAGGTAGACAGATAGTTATACAAGATATAAACCATTGACAAATCTACTTTTTCTAGGAGAACAAGAGAGAGAGGAGGAGGAAGAAGAGGAGAAGGAGGAGGAGGAGGAAGTAGAGGAGGAGAAGGAAGTAGAAGAGGAGGAGGAGAAGGAAGCGGAAGAGGAGGAGGAGAAGGAAGTAGAAGAGGAGGAGAAGAGAAAATTTGGTACATAACTCTAAAGACAAAACTACTGTTCTTATACAATTATATATTATACAATTATACAATTATATACTATTTGCCCTGTTGGTGATCTGATTTAGTCTAGTCTTAAATTCCAAACCCTGCTAAGTTACAGATCTTTCATTTGAATACAGAAGCATGTGCTTTGTATTTTAATTATATCAAGAAAAGTCTGGGGCCATGCTGCATGGAGAATATGAACAATAATCTAAAAGAAATTTCATAAAACCAAGAGCTAAATTGTGGAATCTGATTCATGGCAGGTATATATGTGTATGGTGAGTTGGGGTGCAGGGGTTGGTGTGATTAATGACTTTATTTTGGACTTAAAATAGTATACTATCTTGTATTTTATAAACAATTACAGAAAAGCACATATAGTTACACTTTAAGTTGCTAATTTAAGTGCATACAGGAAATAACAGAATACGAACAGTGGCTCCTCACATTATTGAACAATTGCCTTATCAAAGAAGACATTTAAAAATATTTTGAGTCAACATCTGGTATAGTGTATGACTCAAGAGGTGTGTGTGTAAGTGTGTGTGCATGCGTGCACCCGCGTGTATGTTTCTGCTCTTAGAATAAGTAATGAACAAGAATATATTAGTGTTTAGTGGATTACTTTTCCTGGCAGGCTGTCTTATCTTTCTAACATCTAAGTTATTGGTAAAATTGTTGATTGGGACTAAGAAAATAAGTTTTCCCTATTGTTACAGAAACTTCCCTCAGGTTTGTAATATCTATGTTCCTTCAGTATGATTGACCAACTAAATATAGATACAATTAGCAATAAACTTAGAAAAATAGAGAATTTATTTTAGCTTTTAGAGTGTTGCATTTTAGGATTAGGAGCTAGTATGTTTTACCTAAATGTAAATGTAACATAATGGCATGTATTGTAGTAATTAAGAATTTATCACTCTTGAGCCAGGCTCTGGTGGCTCACACCCTGTAATATGAGCTGCTCAGAAGGCTGAGATCTGAGGATCATGGTTTCAAGCCACCCTGGGCAGATAATCTGAGAATTCTTATCTCCAATCAGCCAGCTTAGAGCTGGAAGTGGAGGTGTGGTTAAGTAGTAGAATACCAAACTTGATTGAAAAAGCTAGGAAAGAGCATGTGGCCCTGAGTTCAAGCCCATTATCAGCATGCACACACGCATGCGTGTGTGCGTGTGCGTGCTCACGCGTGCACACACACACACATCATATTTATCACTTCAGCAGAGTTGAGGCACCTTTGGATAAGTAATGATTAAAAATGAAAGCTAACAATTCAGAAAGATCCTGAAACTCTAATTATCACAAGACTATTAGTAATTCTTTCTGACTGACAGATTATATTCTATACATACAGCTAAATTTGATAATATTCACATATTAGGATATACTCCTTGAGCTCTTCTGTCATGAGTACAATTAATCTCTTCAAGAAATTTTCTTAACTATTACATTTATAAAATGTGAATCCCATTGCATTTTTGAAACCAACTATAGATTCTTTAATTGCACACTATCCGAAAATATATCTGTATTGTCATTATGTTTTTTCCTGATGCCACAATTAGGAACACTGTCTATTAAGGTAAAAGATTAATTCTGAGGTCCCACAAATGCAAAAATTAGCAAATTTCATACCCCACTGTATGTAGGGAACTCTGAAACTGAGCTGTGAAACCTGGAAAAGGTTTGAGAGGTTGACAGCACTGAGAACTGGCTATGGAAGGGTTGAAGCAGACAGCTCTGGAAAGGGTTAAGAGGAGGTAATGCTGGAAAGGCTAAGAGCTAGCCCTTATAAGCCTGATAAAGTGGAATGCATGTTTGGATTTTGCCTGGGTTGCAGTCTTTTTTCTCAAAACAATAAGGGAGCCAGTTTTTCTCACAAACTCTTTTTTGTCTCTAATTGTAATAATAGTTTAGATGCTTTGTTTTCTGCATGTACCCTTGGTAACCTTCCCTGTACAAAACCAATAAATAAGCTTGCTTGCAGGAACTTGGGGTCTAAGAGCAGGTGAGCCTTGGATTTCCCACTACCTGCCCGCCCCCCTCTGTTTTTCTCATTTTCTTTTGCTCTGGTTTCCCATCGTGCTGCCTCGGGTTGTTATACTACTGAATAAATAAAAATTATTACCATCTATGGAGACAAAGATAAGATAATAACTCTTCATTATTGATCTAGGAGAATTGTATAGGTAGTTCAAATGAAATTCTTCAGAGGTTAATTAGTCTACCACATTTTTTAGCGAGTCACTCTTGGTTGTGTCTCAATCACTATTTTGTTTTGTTTTGTTTTTGTTTTTTTTGGTTGGTCCTGAGTGCTGTTCCTGAGCTTTTTATTTTTGCTCAAGGCTAGTGCTGAACCACAGCTCCACTTCTGGTTCTCAGGTGGTTAATTGGAGATAAGAGTCTCAAAGACATCTTTCTGGGCTGGCTTTGAGCCATGATCTTCTGATTTCAGCCTCCTGAGTACCTAGGATTACAGATGTGAATCACCAGTACCTGGCTCTTAATCAATTAACCCTTTGTCCAAGCAGGGTTGAAGGAGCAAGTATCTCCCGACTTGAAAGTTATTTCCATCCTGCCCTTGCAACCTAGCAGACTTTCCCAGGTGTGATGCCATAGTTCCAGTTTTTAGTAGAAAATGTGATTTGCACATATAACACCAAAAAAAGGGCTTTGATGTTCTGCATTCCCAACAATTTCCTATTTGTTGTAAATGTTGAATGAATTCTGTACAAGAAGACTGGAAGGCTTTTTTTCTCCAAAGAATTCACATTAAATAATAACTTGCTGTACTTTGCCCCTAATCCTACAGCCCTGGCCCCTATTTTTAGTTTAGTTTAGATTTTTAATCTTCCTGAAAGTTGGATTGATTGGTACAAGTTCTGTAACACTGTATTGATGGCCTTATGGCAAAAACAAGCAAGCAAGCAAGCAGACAAATGGAGATCCTTCAAGTGGGTTGGACTGTAGGGAATCAGGTGTTTGTGTGGGGAATCATATTCTGATTTGCTTAGGCCAGTTGCTTCCTGGTGCCCTGTTAGATGTATCCTTACACAAACATGGTATGAATGGTATTGCTCTCTGGGGAAGCCATTCAGAGTCCCTTATCAAAATCATGGGTCCACACTGACTTCTGTTTTTCCTAGGCAGACCTTGCAGTCAGCCTCTGCTTCTTGCTAGCCAGGTGGCCAGCCACTTTTCTAAAGGCTTCTGTGTTTTCATCTGCAAAGTGAAACTAGTGGTCCCCACTTCACTGAGTAGTTGTTGAATAAACACCGTTGAGTTTGGTGCCTGGTACAGAGCAAGTGCTCAGGGAGTGGCAACCCTGCTCCCTAATGGCTCCTTACCACTTGCTGATACCTGCCCCCACCCCTAGCTGACCACTCCTTAAGGTCTGGGACTAGATTTTATTCACATGCCCCACACTGTGTACCAACTGATGAGTAACCAAAGATGTCCTGAAGGAGACCTATGTTTGGTTGTGAAAAACTGAAGTAGAACCCATGTGGGCCATAAGGTGATATAATCAACTAAGATAAGAAAGATATTTGTAGATAGGTTTAAAACTTGCACTGGCATAATGGCTCAAGTCTGTAATCCTACCTGGCCATAATGGCACCCAATGTCATTCTAGCTCTGATGGGATAAACAAAGAAGATTGTGGTCCAGTCTTCTCCCACCCCCTTTCCCCTTTAAGAAAAGGCATTTTATTTCAGTGTTGTTTTTTTTAATTTTGGAAACTAGGTAAATAATTTTGCTAAAATTATACTGGACATGTTCTATTTCTACCTTGAATTTTACCTGCTTTGACTTTTCGTGACAACTTGTTAGAACTGTCCATATGACTGGAATGGATAGGACAGTGTGTTTTAGCTAATGCAGGTGGAATTAGATCTGAAAATGTCAGTTAAATACATCCAGGTCCTTTTGATACTTTTGCAGTCATTTACTGAGTATGTTATCATTAGGCTGAGCAGATACTTTCATAGTGCCTAGTTATAGTGAGAGCACATAGCTAATTTGAACTTTTTGCTTTTTTAAAAACTTTCATTATATGGTTATTCTATTTAATGACTTTGAAAAGATTCTTTCTCCAGAGAGGAAGCCAAACTAGAATTAATTACTTTTCTGGATAGCATGTTCTGCTTTGTGCTCTTCCCCTCCCCCTCTCCCCCCAATCACACAAGCTAGATTTAAGCGAAGAATCACAGAATCACCGGGGTTTTCTGTTCAGACAGTTCCTTGTTTGATTCCTCCAGAGGCACTGACTCTTTGATCTCCTCCTTGAGTAGCTCTCTGGTCTTTAATTCTGTGAGGTGTTTGCGTCTCACTATGATGGATGTTTCACTGACCCCAGTAAATGGAAGAAAATTTTCTCCCAGCCTTTAAATGTATTGCTTTCCTTGTTCTTTCAAAAACACACTCTTCTTGGATAAGAACATTTTAGAAACATTGGCATAAAGTCAACAGAATTGTGGCCTTTAACGGAATTTGAGGCACTCAGGAGTGGTTTGATTGGTAAGAAACCATTTTTGTTTCTTTCTTCTCAACTATTCTCCTCTTGCCCAATAATAAAAATAACACTCTTCCTCTTCTTTCCCATCCTCTGATTTTTTTTTTTTGAAACAAGAGTATCTGATTTCACTGAATTTTGCACTTTGGTTTTTGTTGTTCATTTCCTTTATTTCCTTGAAGGGGGAGGAAAGATTCAGTGGTGTACAGAGATATAAATTATGAGGAAAATAGGAGTTAAACCCAACTGAGATTTGAGGACTGAATCTACGAATTATGGTGATATCATAGAGAGTCTGATCCATGATTCAGAAACATATTAGTCATTTTGATAGATTGTTGATTTGACTAATTGCCCTAAAGCTTGCTGGCTGACTGAATTACTCAAGTCAACTAGTAATTTTGATCAAATCAACGAGTAATTATAGGTTTGTGAGGGCAATAAATACAGAATACTGATTTTGTTAGACTACAGATATTATTGTGATATAATTAGATAAAATGCAATTCTGGCAACCCATTTACCTTTTTCTTATTCTATAGCTTGCATTCACAGAATACATGACTGAAGAGACCAAGGCAGTTTTTGAGGGAATAATTTTATTTGCTCAACAAACAATATTTAGTCTTGTGAGGTATTCCCTGGTGCTAAATAAGTACTCTTATATAATATCCATATTTTGGAAGCCTTAGAAACAACTGTGGCTTGAGTTAAAAATAAAAATTTTCTCTGTATTTCTCAAGAAAGAACCGAGAAATGAGCTGGAAGTTTTTACTGCAAATTCTCCATCAATTTTTTTTAAATATTAGCATAATCAGGGGTACCTAAAACTCAGAGACTTACATTTGTTTAGATCTTATTTTATTATTATCATTTCCCTTACTTTTGTAAAAATGTTTCAGAGAGTATAATGTTTATAACTGAATTTCTAATTGGCAGTGTTTATATGCCATATTTGTAGGTGTAAACTGAAAATATTTTAGAAACAATCTTGTTTACTTACTGGAAAAAATCTGTCTTTAATTTTACTTGGGTTGTCTCTTGGATGGCTTACCCACATTTGATTCCTTTTATATATAATCCTTTATAAAAACAGGAAATATAATGTACATAGACTTTTGTGCACATTTTGGTATATATGGAAACAAGGTCCAGCGTTGTGAAGTCATTTCACTTACTGCATTAGTCCTTGTCTCCCCCACTTCTGTACTCCCTAAATCAAACACAAAAGTTCACTTACAGCTCAAGTAATTTGTGTATTTGAACATACACATTGTTTTTTATAGACTGACCCACATACTTTCTGCTTTGTTGAACTTTTAACTCCTTCTTCAACTTAATGAGAAATATTTTGATTTCTTGCTTGCTGAGGGATGTGAGGTCGTAATTTTGAGAATTTTCATGCCTTGCCTTATGCACTAATGTCAGAATGTATTCTCCAGAGAAGTTGAAGTTCTCTTCTAATGTTAATTCTCTAGAGCATAGGATGGAGGTGGATTATTATGGATGTATGTGTTAATATTACATGCATTTTTTAAATAAAAGAAAGCAAAGTAGCCAGGTTCCTCTTGTTTTCCAACTTTCTTCACGATGCCTTTGATTTGAAGTTAATTAGCTCGGAGGGATGTTTTTAAGGGGGATGGAGGAATCCTCATCTTCTCTTGTTCATTGTTTTTTACATGAAGCATCAGTTCTAGGGAGAAATAATGTCCAATGCAAAGTTTATCTGAAGCAAAACAACTTAGAACATTGTTTTTGATTTTCCTTTCCTGGCTTTTGTTTTCTCTTTCCCCTTCTCTATACAAAAGACACTGTATCATCTCCCTTTTTGGAGGCTGTATGGTGGGTGGGGATGGCAGCACCCAGGAAACAAGCCATTCTTTCTGAGATAGAGGAGTTAGTTAATAGAAGTAAAAGAAGTAATTTCATCCTTTGAGTTCAATCTCTTAGTAGAGCAGGACAGGAGGCCCAAATTCTGAACTACCAAGCAGAAATTAGAGTCTCTTGTACTGCTTAATAGCAAATGACTCAGAACTTTTTCTGTTGTCTAGTCTCTGAAAAGGCATAAACTAATGAATGCAGGTGTGTTACAATGTGCACATCTCTGTGCACAGGGACAAGGGTGTACCTCCCTCATTGAGGACTAGCATTGCTCCATTCAGTGGCAAGCGACCTCTTGCTCTCTTCAGCTTTCAGAAATACTCAAAATGATGCCTGCAGCAAAATGAAGTTTTCAAGAAACATATCTGCTGTTAATGAGTATACTCTCTCTCTCTCAATATATATATATATATATATATATATATATATATATGTATACACACACACACACACACACACACACACACACACACACACACACACACACACACACACACACACACACACACACACATTTTTTTTTTGGCCGGTTGTGGGACTTGAACTCTGCGCCTAGGTGCTGTCCCTCAGCTCTTCAGCTCAAGGCAAGTTCTCTACTGCTTTCACCACAGCACCACTTTTGGTTTTCTAGTGGTTTATTGGACATAAGAGTCTCACGGACTTTCCTGCCTGGCTGGCTTTGAACCGTGATCCTCAGATCTCAGCCTCCTGAGTAGCTAGGATTATAGGTGTGAGACACCAGTGCCTGGCTTGAGTATACTATTTTTTAGGAGAAAATTTAACTTAGTTATAAATATGTAATGATCTTTGGTTTTTAGTGTATATCTTGGTCTGCAAAAGTAGATTATAGTTTATACAAAAGAGGCCTCTAAGAAAAGCCAAATTAAACAAGTTGTGAAGTGTGGGAAGGCTAGTCAAGTATAACTATGGTTCAGGATGCTTCTTTTGGAAATAACACTTCCTGTAGTTTGCTGTGCTTACTTTGACTGATTTTGTTTTTTCTTAAAAAGACATCCTAGAAAAAAATGACCAAGAACCTTAGGTGACCACTAGAAATGGTCTTGAAGGAAGGGGCTTTTGAGTCTTCTCTGAACATAATTGTAGACCCACCAAAAAAGTTTCCTTTTTTTTTATTGTGAAAATACTGTACAGAGGGGTTACAATTACATGGGCAAGGTAATGAGTACATTTCTTATCAAGCATTGTAGCCTCTTGTAGCCTCCTCGTTTGTTTACCCTTCCCATCCCTTCCCAGCCTCCCCGTGCTCCCCTCACCAAATCCTCCCCCCCAACAAAAAAATTTTGCAAAACATTAACTTTATAAATTACTAGAGCATTGAACTCCTTAGGCTGAAGGTAAATTACGTCTATTTAATTCCATAAGTATGAATTTGCAGTAGTATTAAAATAATGATTAAAAATAGAGCTTCTTAAAAACAAGTCTACTGCTCTTCTGAATACCTTACCCTTTCCTGCCATGTCTCTTTTCTTTTTGGTCAGTTGTAGTTCTTGAACTTGGGGCCTAGGCACTGTTCCTGAGCATTTTTTGCTCAAGGCTAGCATTCTACCACATTGAGTCATAGCACTGGTGGCGGCTAATTGGAGATGAGAGTCTCATAGACTTTACTGCCAAGTCTGGCCTTGAACCATTATCTTCAGATCTCAGCCTCTTGAATAGCTAGGATTATAGGTGTGAGCCACCAGCACCCAGCTAGGACTACCTCTTTTTTTTTTTTTTTTTTTGTTGGTTGTGGGGCCTGAACTCTGGGTCTGAGCACTGTCCCTCAGCTCTTCAGCTCAAGGCTAGCGCTCTACCACTTGAGCCACAGGGCTACTTACAGCTTTTTCTGCTTATATGGTGTTGAAGAATCGAAACTAGGGCCTCATGCATGGCAAGCACTCTACCACTGAGCCACCTTCCCAACCCGGGACTACCTCTTTTTAAAAACACAAAAAATTGTAATGTAGTATTAGAAATGGCATATAATTTATATATCCAAACTGCCATTGATGAATGTAGGATGTGTAGTTGCTGACTATTTAAACAGTGCTAAAATGGTATCTCTGGAGTAAGAGAGGTTACAGGACAGTCTCAGACAGATCTCTTATCTATGATTTCATTTTCTCTTTTTTGTTGTCATAAAACTCATAAAACCTCACAATTCTCTGCAATAATAGTTTTAGCATCAAAACTGGCTGTTAGCCTGTGTTTTTGGACTCTTTTTTTTTGGGGGGGGGGTCCGGTTGTAGGGCCTGAACTCTGGGCCTGGGCGCTGTGCCTCAGCTCTTCAGCTCAAGGCTAGCGCTCTACCACTTGAGCCACAGCGCCACTTCCGGCTTTTTTCTTTAGGCTTATATGGTGCTGAGGAATCAAACCCAGGGCCTCAGGCTTGCAAGGCAAGCGCTCTACCACTGAGCCACCTTCCCAGCCCCTGTTTTTGGACTCTTAAATGTTTTTTTTTTTACCGAGTGCATCTTTGAAATGGCTTTTAAACTTTTTTGAAGTAGTGCATCTGATATGCTATTTTCCTAAATAATCTTAAAAATGAGTTCTAAAACAAATTTCAAGTATGAATTTACATATTAATTTTGATTTATCTTTCTCCACTGTGCTGCTAACCATTCAGTTGGATATAACTAGCTGGTAGCCTGCTCATATGAAACTGAGTTATAAAACATGGTGGGATTACTTCAGGGCCTTATTAACAGTATTTTGCAGCCTTGTTACTGTTCTGAAGCATGCATTTTTCAAAGCCTGGAGCCATTTAGAATGTGTATATTGAGAGAGTTTTCTTCATGCACATAAGTTATTGGAAGAAAACAAGACTGTTTTACTGAGATACTAGACATTGTACAACAGATAGGCCAGGTCAGACTCTTGTATGTTGAGGGCACACGGAAGGATTAAGTGAATCAGGTGCCATTAGATGCATGCTTTACTTTCCATAGTTCACTCAATTCTGTGAAAGAGGAAAAAGAACATTGAGCCTAAGGGTTAGAGCATAGGAGGATTTAGGATTAAGATTTTTGTGAGGCTGTGAGAAGAATTTGACTCAAAATGAACCCCCTCCCCAACTGAGTTGTAATTGAGGACATAGGGTTCACCTCTCTTTGGGTGTTCCTAATATTTGAAGAGTTTTCACCCTTAGAGTGAATTTTACATGATAAGCACATTACAGTAATAGAATTTTTAATGTATTTAGGAGCAAACAATTCAAGGCATTCCAGTATGCATTTTAAAACAATGAGTTTTTATATTGACAGTTGCTCAAGGAAGGAAAAAAAAACTCACTCATGAAATTACATTTGAGCAGTTGATTTCTGTGCAGTGGATTCCTTGAGGGAAATGTGCTTTAATAGTAAAGAAAGAATACAGATGGAATCTCGTTCATAACTAGAATTCTTACAAGGATTTTCATACAAAGGCTATTATCCTTCTTTAATGATTATCTGATTAACTCTCCCCAGTTGGTATAATAGTTGCAATAAAGTACAAGAAATAATGGCTTGAGCTGGAAGAGACCTAAGAAATGATGATTTAGTCCTAACTGCTTACCTAAGTGGGTTCCAGAGAGAGAGCCCCATTTGTTTGCTGAAGATCTCACAGCTCTGAGAGCTAGAATTAGAGTCCCAATGTTCTGTCTTTGAGTTCAAAGCTCAAGTTCACATGCTCTAGCATTATATATTTAAACATCCAGGCTTGGAGAACTTAGATACTACCTCATAGCCCTTACCCTTTAGTCTTTGCTTCAAACTCACCTAAATTCTTTGGCCATTTCTTCAAATCAACAAGAGAACTATCAGGACAGATGAAGAAGTGGGAAAGGGGTCCCAGTGTCTTCCTGTCAAGTTCCAGGTATTACTTCTGACTTGGCAACTCTCTGTGAAAAGACCCAGCTTTGCTCTCCTTTATCCTTGGGCCTCTCCTACCTGTTCCCTGGACCCCACCTTTTCTCTCTCTTTGTTTCATCAACCTTCTTTGTCAAATTGTTTATGCTCTTGGATTCTCTCCAGTAGGCCTTCAAATATGACTTGTTTTCCTTTAATAAAGATTTCCTTTGGCACAACTCTTTCCATTAAGGATGTTTTTAAGAAATAACTTGTTATTATTTTCAAATACATAGAAGAATAGAAGGATAGTAGGACATTTAGAAGGATAGAGGGAGGATAGTATGACATTATATGTAAGTAAATGCCAAAATGTTTATTATCTAAGTTCTGTTTTCTAGTGGGAGTGTGGTATGTTAAAATAGAATTCGTTGGTAGTTCACACAAGAAATGTGATTTTGACACATGTATAACTTTCTTACAAGCCACAGCTTTCCAAGAATGTGAAATTAGACTGTCTGGGAATGAATTTGAAGGAAGTTTTACATTGGAAAGAGGTGTGATTGAGAGCACTAGAATTCAAACTTGTGTGATTGTATTGTAAATTTTATACTTACGTGATATGGAAGCATATATTGTTCTGCATAGTCAAAATATAAATGTCCTTTCAAAAAAGGACAAATAAAAACATGATTCTTATATTGGTTATTTCATCTTCAACAATATTTAATAGAATATTTTCTTTGGTGATTAAAGGAAGATATTTCTCTTTATAATATTAATAAAATACAAATGTGAGCAGTCAGTAGTGTCCTCAGAAACAGTATGGGCAGTTTAGTCTTTGTAGTCTAGGATCTGTGCTGAAATATCCAGTTGTCATACATATTATTTTGACAAGCCATCTTTTCCCTGCCCTCTCACCCCCCATCAAGAAATTCAGTAATAGTAACCATACCTTAAAACCATGTGCCATCACTGTTGTAAACGGAGTCCTTTGGGTAATTTTTAGTGTCTGTGGTTTGTTTAAAACAAGAAAAAGATCACTTCTTAAGGTCTAAATGGTCTGTAGAGCTTTCTCTCAGGCATGAAATTTAAAGCACTGGGTTGGATCTTCACCGAGAGTGGCAAGCTTCATTGTAAACCGTCAGCATCATCTACCCTAGCTTGAGAGCGGTGGGCAAGACAAGTGTCTGCTACTCCATGATCCTGGCCTAGGCATACATTCTGTAGACTGCCCCTTCTGCCTGTCCCAGCTTGTTGCTTGATTTCTTCCCGTTCTTCACTTGGTTCTTGTGATCTGAGTTTAATAAAATGCTTGCAATGGCTGCAGAAAGAGAAAAAAGTAAAGGTTGATAAGAGGAAAATGCAGTCCATGTAGTGCTGGTGCTGGAGGAACTATGGTGCTGGAGGAACTATGCATCTTAATCCATCTCTTCTGGTGGTAGGATTACTTCAGTTTATATTGTTCCGGGAATGGGGCAGTATTTGAATACTCTAATGCGGAAGCAAGAGAGAGGGAATAGAAAGAAATGCCTGGCTTTCTGGCATCTGGGTGTGTTCAGTACAATTTCCATTGCTTGGATCTTGCATAGTTTTTCCTTTCTCAAGCTTAGCTCGTCTGACTTATTTTTCCTTTCTTTGCCAGGCTGGCTTGCTTGCTTGCTTGCTTGCTTGCTTGCTTGCTTGCTTGCTTGCTTCCTTCCTTCCTTCCTTCCTTCCTTCCTTCCTTCCTTCCTTCCTTCCTTCCTTCCTTCCCCAATCCTGGGGCTTGAATTCTAGGTCTGGTCATTATCCCTGAGCTCCTTTTTGCTCAAAGCTAGCTCTATCACTTGAGCCCCAGCACTATTTGCAACTTTTTCTGTGATTAACTGGTTTTTCCTGCCCAAGTTGGCTTTGAACCATGATCCTCAGATCTCAGCCTCCTGAATAGCTAGGATTACAGGTGTGAGCCACAGCACCTGGCCCAGGTTTTCTTTATGCTATGTTCTCTGTATAAACTATACATTGTGAATCCTCAGATATCTGTCTCTAAAGTGCAATTGGATAAGCATTTTGGTCTAAAAAAAAGTGATATGAATTGTTTCTTTCTAGAAAAGATAGAAATTCCTTAAGAAAATAGGGCGAGGAGTTGTATTATAGTCAGGAGAATGAAGAGTCTAACTTCCTAAGAAGGGGTACTGGATTGGGAACCTACAGACTTGGGGTACTGGATTGGGAACCTACAGACAGAAGAAGCTACATTTCTGATGTGATGCTTGAAAGTTAATGATTGCCTATCACGTTTTTGCGAACATTAAATATGACTTAGAAGCATTGAAGGTTTATGATGTCATCAGTTTTGACAGAAAGCAAACTCCAGCCTGCAGTGAGCCAGCAAGGAGTTGACCCAGAAACATGCATGATTGTGTTTACAAACCACTGGGCACAGATAATGTGTGAGCTCCGCCTTCTTTACTGGCCTCAGAGCCCCACGAGCCTCTATCACACAGAGCCAGGGTTTTCTACCTGTGTGACGGATAACTCAGTTCTCAGAAACACAAGGAGGGAAACCCTCTTAGATGGAAACAAAAGCAACATTCTCTTCTTCCTTTCCTATCATAGATACCCAGTTAAAAAACAATCATTTCCCTCCCTGCCCCGCAAAAAAAAAAAAAAAAAAAAAACCAAAAACAGGAAACAAGCTTGTTCCCCAGGTAATTTTAGAATAACAGCAATCATTCCTTGAAATGACTTTTACATCACCTTACAAAACTCTTCACCATAGTTATAAGCTCTCCCTTTGGTCCTTTTTCCCTCCTGATCCCATCCAGTCCTTAAACTCTACAAAATACACATTTGTTAAGGATTTACCAAGTATTGTGCTTTCTATCACTCGATTTCCACAGACCTACAGAGTAGTATTAACTTCCTCATTTTACAGACGAGGGAATGGAAAATTACAGAAGTTAAATAACTTCCTTGAGGTTCTTTTTTTTTTTTTTTTTTTTTCGGTCCGGTCATGGGGCCTAAACTCTGGGTCTGGGTGCTGTCCCTCAGCTCTTCAGCTCAAGGCTAGCGCTCTACCACTTGAGCCACAGCGCCACTTCCGGCTTTTTTCTTTTTGTTTATGTGGTGCTGAGGAATCGAACCCAGGGCCTCGAGCATGCAAGGCAAGTGCTCTACCACTGAGCCACCTTCCCAGCCCCCTCCTTGAGGTTCTATAACTAGTGAATTATCAAGTGAGCCCTTAGATTTCACTCCCTTGACTCTAAAGCCCTTGTATTTGACCTCAGCACTCTACCATTTTCAGGCTGGTGGCTGCTGTGTAATTTAAGGAAAAATGTCAGGCTATGCCTAAACATCTGTCTTCTTTACAAAGCTGATTTTTAAAAAAATTATTTATTTTGGCTTCTCTGACTCTTCTCTGATCTACTGGTGTAGATAATTAAGGGTTGAGTGTTTAGAAAATTGACTAGCCTTCCCCTTTCCTCAGGGAGTTTATCAGTAGTAAAATAAACCAAATGGGCATTCTTTACTATTTGTTCAACATTACACTCCCAGGTGAGCTGGTAAGTGGCTATTTATGTGACAGTCTTTTAGTGACTACCTAGCTCCTTCCTGTGTCCAGAAACAACACATGAGTTAAAGCATCAAACCTGCAAATCACAGCAATTTTAGGAGACATCGTTTAAATAAAAAAGGAACAAAATTAATTTGGCTTCTGGGTTGTTCACACTTTGTAGCTTCATGTCACCATCTAGGATAAAGCTTCCATGATTTTTTGTGCATTCCCCATTCTCTGACTTTTTGTTGTTCAAATTTTAATGGATTGTCTGTGGACATGGTGGTCACATCTGCAGTAGTAAAGGGAAGAAAGTATTTCAGCACCTTTTCTAGATCAGTTACCTTTACTTTGTATTTTTTTTACAGTATTCTAAAATTGATTCCAGAATGGAGGGGTGAGCCCTACAGGAAACTGCTGGTAGTGCACTGGGTATGGGAAGATACAGGAAGGCCTGTATCTCTCTTTTTCTTCAAAACTTTTTGTATTTTGTGTTTACAATGTACATAGTATAATTATGTATTAGTGCATTGTGTTCATTCATTAATTAAGCTATTGATGCTTTTTTTGGCCAGTCCTGGAGCTTGAACTCAGCATGGGCACTGTCCTTGGGCCTCTCTGTGTTCAAGGCTAGCGAACCACCATATGTGCTAAAGCTCTACTTCTGGCTTTTTTCTTTTTTTTTTTTTTTTTGTCGGTCGTGGGGCTTGAACTCTGGGCCTGGGCGCTGTCCCTCAGTTCTTCATCTCAAGGCGAGCTCTCTACCACTTCCGGTTTTCTGGTGGTTTATTGGAGATAGGAGTCTCACGGTCTCTCCTGCCCGGGCTGGCTTTGAACCGCAATCCTCAGATCTCAGCCTCCTGAGTAGCTAGGATTACAGGCATGAGCCACCAGCGCCTGGCTGGCTTTTTTCTGTTTATGTAGTAGTGAGGAATCGAACCCAGCACTTCGTGCATGCTAGGCAACCACTCTATCACTAAGACACATTCCCAGCCCCTGATGCTTATTTTTAATTGCTAGGAATGCACAATCAAGTTAGAAGTGTTTTTCAGATCCAGTCATTTTTTCATTTGATAGATAGAATCTAGCTCTCTAATACATAGTCTTTGCTCCAGGGCTCCATCTTGTTTGTTGTTTGGATATACTTCTTTGGTTACAATTATTTCTCTGGGCATCTGTGATGTATGCCTTTGGTAGTCCATGCCATTCTTAAAGGGATGTTATAGCCTCAGCTTCATGATTATATGTCAGCAAGTTATTGTCCTGTCAAATTCTGTCCCAGTCAAGCTTTTTATATAGTGTGGCAGTGCTGCTAGAATGTCCTGTTCAGAAACATGTCATTGATCTCTCACACTGGTGAATTTTTGTGTCTATGTTGGTCCTGAGCCTTGAACTCAGGGCCCGGGCATTATCCCTGAGCTTTTTTGTCTTAAGGGTAGTGCTGAGCCACTTGACCCACAGCTATTGGTAGTTAACTGGGGATAAGAGTCTCATGAACTTTCCTGGCCAGGCTGGCTTTAAACCATGATTCTCAGATCTCATCCTCGAGCAGATAGGATTACAGGTGTGAGCCACTAGTGCCTGGCTTGAAAAAATAAGTTTTGGTCCCAGGTCATATTGTAACGAAATCCCAGGATACACATATCATGTGAGTTTGGAAGCATATGGCAGGTACTTAGCATTCTCCTTTTCTTGCAAAAAAAAAAAAAAAAGTAAGAACTTTGTCGTGTATAGTCATTAAATACTTTCTTTTGCAAAGTGAGGACTGTTCTGGCTTAGTCATTTCTCTAACTTTGGTTGGTTATTTTCTTTTTGAAAATCTTTTTTTTTTTGGTCCAGTCATGGGCCCTTAACTCTGGGCCTGGGCACTGTCCCTCAGCTCTTCAGCTCAAAGCTAGTGCTCTACCACTTGAGCCACAGTGTCACTTCCGGCTTTTTTCTTATGTGTTGCTGAGGAATCGAACGCAGGGCCTCAGGCATACAAGGCAAGGGCTCTACCACTGAGCCACCTTCCCAGCCCCTCTTTTTGAACATCTTTTGAGCCTTAACTTTTCCTATTTTTTTTTGTTTTTTTGGTCAGTTGTGGGCCTTGAACTCTGGGCCTGGGCGCTGTCCCTCAGCTCTTCAGCTCAAGGCTAGCACTCTACCACTTGAGCCACAGTGCCACTTCCGGCTTTTTTCTTATGTGTTGCTGAGGAATCGAACGCAGGGCCTCAGGCATGCAAGGCAAGCGCTCTACCACTGAGCCACCTTCCCAGCCCCTCTTTTTGAAAATCTTTTGAGGCTTAACTTTTCCTATTTTTTTTTTTTTTTTGGTCAGTTGTGGGCCTTGAACTCTGGACCTGGGCACTGTCCTTGTGCTCTTCAGCTCTAGGCGAGAGCTCTATGACTTGTGCCACAGTGCCACTTCCATTTTCTAATGGTTTATTGGAGGTAAGAATCTCATGGACTTTCCTGCCCAGGCTGACTTTAAACGTGATCCTCAAATCTCAGCCTCCTGAGTAGCTTGGATAGGCGTGAGCCACCAGAGCCCAGCTAAAGAATTTATATATATATATATATATCGGTAGTGGGACTTGAACTTTGGGCCTGGGCACTATCCCTCAGCTCTTCAGCTCAAGGTGAGCCACAGCACCACTTCCAGTTTTCTGAGTGGTTTTATTGGAGATAAGAGTCTCACGGTCTTTCCTGCCCGATCTGGCTTTGAACAGCCATCCTCAGATCTCAGCCTCCTGATTATCTAGGTTTACAGGTGTGAGCCCCTGGCACCCTTAACTTTTCCTTTTAAACAAATCTTAAAAATACTCATAGTTTTAGTCTGCGGAGGACCCGAGGGCTTTTTCGGTACCTTATGAATGAGAGTACTGGTTGAGAAACTCTCTTGGCTGGCAAATGGCTATTGTTCTTGAGGGGTTTATTTAGCTCATAGTACTTACTAATACATCCCTGTCTGCATCCCAGGTGGGATTTAAGCTGGGAGCCTTGGCCTGGGCTTTTAAGAAATGTACAAGCTAATGTGGTTGGGTAAAAATCCTTATCACAGAGTGATTAATGGTGGCTTCTCCCTGGGAAGGAGCTGGTATGGATGGAAATGGTCTGGTGAGTGGGAAAAGTGATTGTTTTGTATTTGGTAACTTAGGTGTGAAAAGGGAGGGAGAAA
The DNA here is from genome assembly GCF_024711535.1 of Dipodomys merriami. Classification (NCBI taxonomy): domain Eukaryota; kingdom Metazoa; phylum Chordata; class Mammalia; order Rodentia; family Heteromyidae; genus Dipodomys; species Dipodomys merriami. The sequence continues at coordinate 95,010 of NW_027202923.1, read as the reverse complement.
ACTTTTTATGGTATGAATATTGGAAATGAATAGTTTTAGCCTTTTTTGGATTGTGGGGGGAAAAGCTGGAGAAGACAAAAAATTTCAGGATAAGATATTTGGGTTGGAAATGAGAGACCTTCAGCTGGTAGAAATGAATGTTGTGTATTCTTTGTTTTAGAGTTTCAGATGGCAGTCTTTGTAATGAGTTGTTCCATTGGAGAGGAAGAGCAGTAGAGAAATGTGTTAAAATCTGACTCACACCTCTTGCCTGCTGGAATTGCAGTTGCTGCTTTCCTGAGAAAATCCTAGAAATCCCAGAAGAGATGTAAGATCAGAAATGTGGCAAAGACAAGACAAGATGGCAACATTTTATTTATTGAAGTGTCTATTAGCTGTGTAGAGCAATGCTTTTATGTGTGATAATGAGAGGAAATGAAGGTACCAAAGTCTGTAGGACTCAGAGTTCTCTGATAGGGCCCTTGAGTGAAAAATACAACACAACTGACCTGCATTTGACTGATTCTGTTCTGCTATTTATCAGTAACATCTGTTTTGGAGAGGTCATAGATGGAAGATAGCCTCTGGCCCAAATTTTGCCCTTCTAGTTATAGTATCTTGTCTCGAGCACCATGTCGCTGTCAGAGGAGTTGTCTAACTAGCTAGGATCATATTCAAAGCAGATTGTGACTCTGGAGCTTACCAGGAGACAGACATGGATAGTTCCAGAGGTACTTTGAATTTCCGAATTGTTCCCTGGTCCAGTGATCTGTGGCAGCCCCAGAATAGTTCTGGAGTAGGCATTCAGGAGTAACTGCATTCCTAGTAAGTGACTGAAGAATGTGGTTAGGAAATAGCACCTGCTTGTACTTCCTCACACCTTCTGAATGGCCACCTTGTCACTTAAGTTGCAGTGAATCTACAACCAAGACCTTTCTAGGTTGTTCCTTTTGTTGGACCTTCCAGCACCGTCTGGCCACCCACAGGCCCTGTTGGCACACAGAGTTCTTTATGCCCTTTTTCCATTCCTACGTCTCATTTATTCATGAGAAATACAAAGCTGCTTAGAGTTTCTGACCACCTACTCCCTGGTTTCATGCCTCTTTGCCTTAGCACTTGCTCTTGCTTCTGCCTGAGTATTCTGCTGCTTGACTAAATGCTTTTCTTTCTCCAGAACTGTTTTGAACTTCATTTCCTCTGGAAGCCTTTTCCTGCTGTCTTTTATGCTTCCACTCTGTGTTGCAATTTCACCCTGAGTTTTCTTTCCCTGTTAAACCAGTCACCTTTTATTACAATTATGGGTACATTATCTTCTTTCCAACTTCACTGTGAGCGCCTCCAGATTAGCACCATTAGTAATTTATCTACATTTTCAGTGTTAAGAACTGAGTGTGACATATCATAGATGTTTAATGAACTGTTGAATTGAAAGGCAGAAAATAAGAAATGCAACTGCAGAAGATCTGAGAGACGGGCTGGGAAGGTGGCTCAGTGGTAGAAGATCTGAGAGATATAGGAAACAGCTTCAGTCTTATATACTATTTTGAAGACCTTGCACAGTTTGCTTCTAGGAAGTTCTTTGGATTTGGTTTGAATTCATTGATCAGAAATAGTATATATATGTTTATGTATGTGTGTGTTTAATTTTTATAGTCACTTTCATGAACAGTTTATAATCTAGTATATTGTTTTTATCTCTTATATTTGTGACTTTGCATTTCCAAAATGGAAGAGGGTAAATTTAGAAAGGAGCGTTGGCTTACCAAGCAATTAATGGATTGCTGTGTGCACTAACCACTTGTTATTTTGTGATTTCATAGACCTTTCTGTATACTTCTTTCAAGCACTGAATACTAATAGTGTCTGTCCTTAGAGCTACAAGAACATAGGAATTAGGTTAAAAAAAATCAGAGGACTGGGCTTGGTGGTATATGCCTGTAATCTTAGCACTGAGACCTAAAGTCCTTGAGTTTGAGCTCAGCCTGGACTATATTGTCAGACTCTGTCTGTCTCAAGAAAGAAAAGAATACAGTAGTGGTGATAGATGAGGAAAAAGTGGTGGATTTAGTCATCTTTTTCATTTCAGAGAGAATGAGGATGGGAAAATAAATGGAACCATCCAGATTGCTTAGGTCAAATGTCTTCTCACAATAGTGCAAAGTATAGTATGTTTTATTTACAGCATCTTGTATAGATTTCCACATAGCCTGAATCTGTTGAAGAGCACATGGTTTCTAGATGTAGAGTTGTCACATGTATTTGAATCTTATTCACTTGCCATGTTCATCTTTGTTCTTTTGATACTTGCCTTGTGGTAGACTAAATGACAGGGGAAAAAGCCTTGGAGAGATGAAAGTTGAGACATTGTTAGAGAACTTTGATTATTCTTCTGACTATCTTAGGAAGCTTTTATTTGTTAACATTTAAAAAATTGTATCTGTCACACCAACTCTACAGGTAACACCAAATTTGCTGGTTGAAAATAAAACAAAAGCTCTTCCTCCTAAGATGAAGGGCCTAAGGCATTGATGAGGGCTTCTGTTACTCCACAAAGTAGTTGAGTCTATAGAAATGTCAGCAGTTCTACTACTGCAGACTCCTTGATAAGGTTGTTTTTTTGTTTGTTTTTTTTTCTGTGGTTAAAGATAGTGTTCCTTGGAATGTTATTACTTAGGACACTCTTCTGTCTGTCTATAGCTCCTCCTTTTTCCTGTTTCATCTCAGAGTTAGACAAGTTTCTGATGCTCAGGACTAAAGCTGACTTTAAACCACTGGGACAAGTTCATAAGCTGTGTTGTCTTGTTGATAGGAAAAATAAATGATTTGGTGAGGTCCGTTCCCCGTATGGAGACAGGTATGCAAGGAATGTTCCAAACTGAATTGAGCCCAGAAACATGGACTGGAAGGAAACATATTTTTCTTGTAGTTATTTGGTACATTAAGTGGAATTTGGCCTAGGACAGCTAAATCCTAGGTACATTAATTGGAATTTGGCCTAGGACAGCTAAATCCTGGGTACTTTTTGCCTTCCTTTACAGAATGAGGTAAGTAAATATTGATAGCCATCTATAAGAGAATGATAGCTGGCTGCCTTTCCTCTCTGGAACATGGAGAGTTGGCTCCTTTCCTGCTTTGCTGTATTACTTTGGGGCATTAGTGGAAGACTCCATTTTGCATTCCTCCCAGCAGAGCATCTTTCCTCTAGTGGTTTATCGTTAGCTTTCAAGTAATCACACTTAGGCTCTGGTCTCAGCCTGGCTAAGGAGGTTGCCTATGTGGGGGGATTAGAAGAAGTTTCTGAAAGTACGGTGATGGGGCAGAGAAAGATTTTCTGGGATAAAAGGCTTCTGGAGGCTATGAGTGTCTGATGGGATGAAGGGAAAGAGAGAAAGGGAGGAACCATTTTCCTGGTTGGGGTATTAACATATGGTAAGTATGACCTCAGTTTATAAAGAGTTTGCAACCTTGATACTTAATGGAATTGGTTTTTTCCTTAATATTTATTATGTGCTATATAAATACTACCTTTTCAAGTCCTTTCTAAAATCTCTTGCACTTATTAGTGATATCTTTGCTTTCTAAAAAGAAAATATTTTCACTTATCCAAAGGAAGTGTAGTAAACAAAAGATGCTAAATGCCCTCCATTCTTCTTAGCCCCCAAGGCTGAGACTCATATTCTACAGTTAACATATTGCTTTGCTTTTGAGCTGATTAAGGGCAGTTTAACTTAAGAGGGGAAATGACATTGGGTGGGGAGGGGGAACCAGAGGTCAGCTGTGCACAGTGAGGTTGAAAATGTGATGTTAAAGAAGCTATAATAGGGGCTGGGAAGGTAGCTCAGCGGTAGAGTGCATGCGTCGCAAGCATGAGGCCCTGGGTTCGATTCCTCAGCACCACATAAACAGAAAAAAGCCGGAAGTGGCGCTGTGGCTTGAGCTGAAGAGCTGAGGGACAGTGCCCAGACCCATGGCCGGCAAAAAAAAAAAAAAAAAAAGAAGCTATAATAAATGGCCCATTGGCAGCCATTACTCTGCAGTATTTTCTTTTTATTTTTCTGGCTCTGGTTCTGGAACTTGAACTCAGGACTTGGGCACTGTCCCTTAGCTTTTCTTTCTTTCTTTTTTCTTTTTCAGAGATAGCACTCTACCACTTGAGCCACAGCTCTACTTCCAGCTTTTTGGTGGTTATTTAGAGATAAGAGTCACAGACTTTCCTGCCTGGGCTGGCTTTGAACTGTGATCCTCTGATCTCAGCCTCCTGAGTAGCTAGGATTACAGGCATAAGCAACCAATACCCAGTTTACGGTACTTTTATCTGTCAATCAAGATTGTTAGGAAATTAGACTTTGGCTTGAATCACTTTCCACTAAGTTTTGCTAAATAATCCTAAGGCTATAGTAGTCAAATGAACATAAACTAATACTTAGGGGCAGCAATGGTGGTACATGTCTGTAATTCAGCCCTAGGAAGGTTGAGGCAAGAGAACTAAGTTTGAGGCTAGCCAGGGGCACATAGAAAGAGCTTGTCTTAAAAAAACAAAAGTTGGGGGCTGGGAATGTGGCTTAGTGGTAGAGTGCTTGCCTAGCATGCATGAAGCCCTCTGGGTTCGACTCCTCAGTACCACCCAAACAGAAAGAGCTGGAAGTAGTGCTGTGGCTCAAGTGGTAGAGTGCCTAGCCTTGAGCACAGAAAGGCGCAGGGACAATGCCCAGGCCCTGAGTTCAAGCTCCCGGACTGACAAAACAACAACAACAAAGATTGGATATGTAACTCATATTGTATCCACCTAGACTTATCTATTCACAACACAGCTGAGCACCATGAACTTAAAAAAAGTAATTTAAGCCGCCAAAATAGATGCTGCCAAGCCTTTATTCACAGATGCATCCACTCAGGGCCTATCCACACTTATCTAGCAGGTCTGGACATCTGGTTTCTAAACTGATCTGTGGGTTTTGAAAGCTGAAAATTAAAAGGGAAGAGGAATGCAGTCGAAAAGGAATGGCACAGTAATGGTACAATAAAGTAACAGCCAACACTTTTGACAGAGGAAGAAAGAAGATGGAAAGCCATAAAGGAGGAGCTATAGTTACTGAAAACACTGCCATCTTGTTTCATTTAGAATCAGGTGCATTGAATTCCCGGCAGGGATTTCTAGGGTGTGGGGTTGGAATCTGAAAGGTTTAACTATTGCTTTGATGATCTTATATATTCTTATATATTGATGACTCTGATGATGATCCCTAGTCATCAAGATGAGATACTACATTTATGTCTAGCAGAACAAAAAAAAAAAATGCACAGACTAGCTCTTAAAATGTTCCCAATCAGAATGTTTAAGGCTCAATTTTGATGCCATGAGCATCAGATCATCTCTTTGAAACACTTGGCTGTTCAGAGTCTTAGTCACTCAGAGCTTGATGTGTTACAACATGGGAACAGCATATAGGTAGAAAATATTAATTTGTATTGTAAAAAAAATCACAGTCACTTTATTAAGCAGTAAATTCTAATACCATTTAAAAATGGCTCTTTATGTTTAGTGCTCAGCTGTAAAACTTGACTTTCTACTCTCCTGTAACACATCTGAACATCTGTACACATCGTGTCTGTACCTCTTCTTTGCAATTTATTATATTATTTCATTTGTGAAAGCTCATCTTCCTGAGTATAAAATATATCCTCATCTTCCTAGTTTCTAGTACATGGCAGGGATCCCAATAAATGTTTAGTGAATAACTAATAATTGAACAAGTTATACAAAGCTTTCTCATTAATCCATTACTACCATGCAGATACTTTTATACAATCCCCCTCTCCAGTTTTGATTATGCACTAAAATCTTTATGGTATTTGAACTACATTTGATGATTAGCATTGTTAGAACACTTGAATCACTTCCTTCGCCTTTGCTTTTTTTGTCCTCACTAGTAGAATTAAAGGATGGAAGCAAAACGAGCCATTATGGCATAGGAGCAGGCTCAGGCTGTGAGCTTCTGATGAGTAATTTTTGTGGCAGGTATGCCCTGGATGGGGTCACTGTGACAAGGCTGGGGCCCTGGGGACGCAAGCATGGCAACATGGAGAAGGGGCTCACCTGTACTCACTCTCTTGTAGGTCCCAGGTGACTGTGGAGGAGGTCATGACCCCCACCGCATACCTGGACCTCTTCCTGTGCAGCATCTCAGAGCCCACACTGCTGGAGCTCGTCCTGCGCTTCATCCTGCTGCACCACCATGAGAACGTGCTCATCCTGGACACGCTCACCAGCCGGATCAACACCCCGTTCCGGGTAAGGCAAGCTCCTGAGGAAGTACCTTGCAACTCACCATCCATGGGTTTGTTTGGGAAACTGGATCATCTCTACTCTTCTTACTTTTCTTGTTTTTTCTCCTTTCTTTTTTCTTTCCGCAGCCATTAACTTCTTTCTGTTTGGGTAGAGATGAAGTATGTCATTTTCATTTTTTGGAGTCCTGCCAGGGAGGTGGCAGGCACTGCCACCTTTGATAGGAAGGACATTTTTCCTCCCCTGGCTTATGTTGGCCCTCTCTTCTGTGCAACAAGCAGAACTCATTTCCAGAAGGGCAGAACTGTGTTAGGTGCAGGTAGAGAAAGGAAAACAGTATATCAGGTTCAGTTGTTGGCAGTTATATTTATGTCCAAGTGTTCTGAAGTGAAAGGCTGGGAAATTATGAGTTGAGGTGCTGGTCACTTAGTTGGGAGTTCTGCTTTGAAAAATCCTCTTAACACCACTAGTGCCACTCTCATATCCACACCCCCTACCAAAAACAATCCCTATTGTAATAAAAAGTATTCTTTTAAAGGCAAGAATAACAACATACCTTTGAATTTATTGTATATATACTGTAATATATTTAACCTAATAAGAGCATAAAGAGGGAGAACAGGAGAATAGTAGAAACAGTTCCATGTTTCACTGGAAATAATTTAGCATGACCCTAAAGTAGAATCTGCTAAGTTAAATATTGGGAGCAACTGCTAAAGAAATTACTGAAGAAATAAAATCAGGAGCTAGATACATGGTGGTATGCGCCTATAGTCCTAGCACTTGGGAGACTGAAACAGTAGACTCAAAAGAATAGCAAGAATGGTACAGCACGACCCAGTCTCAACTGGAAATGTAGTTTAGTGATAAGGTGCTTGCCTAGCATGCATGAAGCCCTGCGTTCAATTCCTCAGTACCACATAAAAAGAAAAAGCCAGAGGTGACACTATGGCTCAGTGGTAAAGTGCTAGCCTTGAGCAAAAGAAGCTCAGGGACAATCCCCAGGACTGACCAAAGGAAAAAAGAAACCCCAGTCTCGAAAGAAAAAGAGGCAGGATAGGAGTGATAGTTAACTTGATACTCTGTCTAACCAGAGCAGTGATGTCCATTCTTCTCAAGTGTCTATGGAGCATTCTCCAAGAGAGACAGGGGATACAACAGACCTAATGAACTTGAAAGGATCAAGATCACACAATGTATGTTCTCTGGTTACAGTGGATTTAAGGGTTGAAATGAAAAGCTATTGATAGGAATTTGGGAAATCCACAAATAGAAATTAAATAACACATTCCTAAGTAATTAATTAGTAGGTCAAACAAGAAATCATCAGGAAAATGTGAACCTACTTTTATATACTACAACACTAATGAGCCTTTGAGGATATTGTACGAGGTAAAGAAAGCCAGTCACACAAGCATGAGCTGCTAGAACCCATTCATCAGCGTAGTTCATCTAAAGTAGTTAAGCTTGTAGAAGCAGAGTGGAATGGTTGTTTCCAGGGGCTGGCTGGTAAAGATAATGAGGAGTGGGTATTCAGTTAGTTTTGCTATAACTGTGTTACAGATCTGTTGCATGACAATGTGAATATATTTAGCCCTATTAAATGTGCTCTTAAAACTCATTGAGAAATTAAAGTTCATAGTATGTTTATCACAATTTTTGAAACAGAATAATAATAATTACTGCTTCACAGAATCTTCCAAATACAGAATAGGAAGGAACACACTCTAGTTCAGTTTATGAGCTCAGGGTGAGTCTAAAACCAGACAAGGATATTAAAAGGAAGGAAAAAAATTACTGTGGACTAATATTTATTAGGAATAAAGGCACATAAATTCTCACTAGTGAATAGAATTTAGAATTTATGAAAACAATTATACTCTGATCAGATGAGAGTTAGCAAACTAGAATTACAAAGTTGGCTTAAAGTCTAATAAATCAGCTAATATACTACATCATAGCAATAGGATAAAGGAAAAAAATTATCTTTATCTGAGAAAGTATAGAAAATGATAAACATATCAACAAACAAAGAATAGAGGGAACTTCTTCAACTCAATATCTAACATCTCTGAAAAACTCAGAGCTAATGTTCAAAACTATTCCCCTAAAAAATGAATAAGGTAAGAATGTCTGTACTCAACAGTTATATTCAATATGGTAGTTGAAGTTCTAGTCAGGAAAATTAAGTAAGAAAATAAAATCATTCAGATAAGAAGAAAAACAATCTGCATTTGTGTATGACGAGATCTGTAATACAAAAAACTAAGGCGGAGTACATTAAAAATTATTAGAACTCACAATGAGTTCAATAAGGTTGCAACATGTAAGATTAATGTAAAAAATCAATGAAATTTCTATACAAAAGCAGTAAGTAATCCAAAAATTAAGTTAAGAAGATGATACTATTTATAATAGCATTAAAAGAATAAAATATTTAGGAAGAAATGAAGTCCCAATATTGTTGATATAAGACCACTCTCCAAATTGATCTGGAGATTTAAAGCATTCCCTGTCTTTTCTGTCCTCTCTGCTGAAATTCATAAGCTGATTCCAAAATTCATATGGAAAAGTCAGAGGAGCTAGAATTCTTAAGTCATACCGCATACATGTTTACTCCAGATGGGTCAAAGACCTGAAGGTATTGGCAAAAAATATAAAATTCTTCAAATAACAACAACAACAACATAGAACTCAATCTTGTGGCCTGATGATAGTTTTCTAAGATACGACACCAAAATCATGATCAGCAAAAGAAAAAGCAGGTGCATTGGACATCAATCAGAAAAATGATACACTTTTGTTTTTCCATGAACACCATCAACAAATTGAAAAGGTTACCCACAAAAGGATAGGAGAATTTTTTTTGAATCATGTATCTGATAAGGTACTTTTTACATAGAACAAAGAACTCGGTTATAAAAAGATATAATTGAGTCCCCTCCCCACTTGGCAATGATTTGTAGGATTCCTGGCAATAGGTAAGAAGGATACCTAACTGAGATTGGACAGAGGAGGTTTTAAATGGTGATATTGTGAGGAAGGATAGAAATATTTCCAAGAGGTGTTGATACCTAACCTAAATCCTTGAGAATAAGTAAGAGGTGCATTTTGAAGAGATGGGAGAAGGAATTCCAGGTAAAGGAACAGCACATACAATGACTTGGAATTGGTGGATATTCTGCTTCTGACTAACTACAGGTATACGACTTTCCTTGAACAAAAGAGATGTGTCAGGGTAGGTCAAGTACAGCTATTTCTTTACCACACCATTATGGATTTCATTGACCGGATTTGAAGCCCATCCTGTTCCAAGACAAACTAGTACTTACCCTCCTGTACGAAGAATGAGAGCCTAAATTACTTCAATGGACTGGAAGATTAATGAACGCTTACTCTCAAAGGAGTACAATGGTTTTATAACATACCTTTGGGTATCACCACTATTTGGAAGTTGGTTTTTTTCCTTTTGAAAATCAGAAATTGAAAGAATTTGTGGTTTTTCAAAAATGATCTTCTTTGAGAAGTACATTATGACACTCTAAGTGGTTTAGGAAATGGAACCAAGGAGAATATTTGTCCCCAAAGCCAAGAGAGAAGCTGAGAACTCTAAAAGACAGTTGGACTAGGTTGCATTCTGTGAGATCTGGCCTATGAATAACCAAGTCCATATTTAAAAGATAAGAGAATAAATTACCAGAGGAGGAGGAGGAGGAGGAGGAGGAGGAGGAGGAGGAGGAGGAGGAGGAGGAGGAGGAGGAGGAGGAGGAGGAGGAGGAGGGGGAGGAGGGGGAAGGGGAGGGGGAAAGGGAGGGGGAGGGGGAGAAGGTGGTGGTACAGGGAGCATGTTTCCTGGATCCTTAATGGCTGACACTGAGACTGGCATGTTTGTAGGATAATTCTGCACAGTGACATGCCCAGACACTGCCTTACCCCCTCCTACAGGAGAGCCCATATCCTCAGTACACATTCTCTCCGTCAGCAGTGTGTGTTTCATAAAACTGCTAGAGGAAAGAAAGCCATTTTATTTTGTAATTCTGACTTACTTGACAGTGGTGGGGATGAGGTTGTTGTTCCAGTATCTGAAACAGAATAATGTGTTCATGACTCCTCAGCTCTGTGTGGTGTCCCTGGCATTATTCAGAACTCTCATTGGTTTACATTGTGAAGACGTGATGCTCCAGCTAGTCTTAAGGTGAGTGACCTTTCCTTCTTTCTTTCTTTTTCTTTAAAGAACATTTTATTTTGTAGTACCACTTTTATTTTACTTTAGTAATACCAACTAAGTAGGCACCATGTTTCTATGAATATTAAGAGTAGCAGTTTGATTTTTGTGTGTGGTTTTTTTTTTGGAGGGGGTCCGGTCGTGGGGCCTGAACTCTGGGCCTGAGTGCTGTCCCTCAGCTCTTCAGCTCAAGGCTAGCGCTCTACCACTTGAGCCACAACGCCAGTTCCAGCTTTTTTCTTTTTGCTTATGTGGTGCTGAGGACTCAAATGCAGGGCCTCAGGCATGCAAGGCAAGCACTCTACCGCTGAGCCACCTTCCCAGCCCCTGATTTTTGTGTTTTATCCCAGGGTTAAAATTTAGTTTTATTATGAAAAGGGTTTTGGATAGTTATGCACATTATTTCACAAAAATGTTGCTGGAAATAATAGAGTATTGAAACATTTGGGAGGTATTATGAAATCTCCTTCATACTGTGGCTAGCCTTCTTCATCCTGAAGGGGATTTATTAGGGCTTTTTTCCCCCAAAATTGAATTTAATGTGTTTGATTTTTCCCCCCTTTGGCAATGGCCCGTGTCCAGTGTGCACTCTCTTGTCTGTTTCAATTCAACCCACTAAATACATAAGGCACGCTCTCAGGGTACAATTTAGAAGGAAGTAAGGAGAGGCATAGATGACTTGAAAAGGACTTGAATGCAAGGTGGCAAAGCAGTTTTCTCAGAAGTACTTGTGGGAAAGGTGACTTGAAGGGGCTGGGCTTGAAGGGGGGTATTGAAGATCAAGGTGGAGTGCTATTGGGATGATTTGGTAATTTAGATAAAAGATTCATGGTACCAAATCTTGCCTTGGCCCAACTGTGCTGCTTCTTCCCATCTCTAAAGGAAGTATCTATGATTGTGAGAGAAAGTGATGATCTCAATGTTAGCTCAGGATTTGGCCCTGTCAGTTAGAGTTCTAGAAAGCACCAGGACTGACTGTGGTGCACTCTTCTTCCTTTTCACTGACTCTTGGAATCAACTTCAGTGAGCCTCCTGCCCACTCCCAACATTGCTGAAAATGCAGCCAGGCTGAAGCTTGGTCCCATGCTGAGAGGGACCTGGGACCCTTGCAATTACTATACCATGCCATGAGTGAGAATGGCCTCCCCAAGAACCAGCAGAAATACTTAGCTCCCAGAAGAAAGACTGTCTGCCAGTTCTGTTACTGGGGCCCACACCAAAATCTAACTATTGTATTTCCTGCCTTTTTTTCCTTTTTTCTTTTCTTTCTTTTTGTTTTGCTTTATTTTGTGGGCTTGAACTCAGGGTCTGGGCTCTCTAGTACTTTACCACTTTGAGCTACAGCACCACATCTGATTTTCTAGGGGTTAATTGGAGGTAAGAGTTTCACAGACTTTCCTGCTTGGACTGGCTGTGAACCATGATCCTCTGATCTCAGCCTCCTGAGTTGCTAGGTTTACAGGCGTGAGCCACCAGCACTGGCCTATTTCATGATTTTGTTTTCTCCGTCTATGAATTGTGACACTGTTATAAGCAAAGCAGCAATCAGATTGAGACTTTCTCTCTCCTCAGATTTGACCAGAATTGTAAAGCAGTTTATGTGTGCATGCATGCATACATACATATATTGTGTGTGCATGTGTGTTTCTCTCATTACTCTCTGTCATCACTGGTTGAGATAAAGAAATCATCACCTGTGAATGGTCTGTCCTGAGGAGGTGCTATTGTTCCACAGGGGTAGTTGTGGTCCCTTGTCATAAAGATACTGATTAATCCTGTCCTTCACAGATTCCAGGGTGATTGTAGAGTGACTGTAGAGAGAATCATGGACACATACAAAATAGAAAGGAGATGCCAAGTTTTTCTCCTATCTTTAATTCATAGGCCCAGCAAAACAGCTTTTAAGTACCTCTAATACTGACATGCCTTCCTTAGTGGGGATAAAGGCAGATGAAGCAGAAAGCAAAGGAAGAGAGGATTTGGCTTCACTTAGTCCACCGAGGGGTTTTGACATGTAGGTATAGATTACCTAGGGAAAGACATTCCAGGTAGGTGTGATAGCATAGGAAGCTCTGGAAAACTAAAGGGGTATCAAAGGCCTTCTGGGAAGAGCAGCAGTAGCAGCAATGCCTAGGAACTGGTCAGAAATGTGAATTCTCAGCCTCCTACCAGATACTCTGAAGATGGGCCAAAGTGAGGCATGTTTTAACAAATATTCTAAAGGATTCTGATAGATGCAGTGCCAAGTATGAGAAGGACTGGTTCTGAAGGACGGTGCAGGGTAAGCATAGCATCCCACAAAAGAGAGCAATTAAGAAGGGGCTGGGAAGGTGGCTCAGTGGTAGAATGCTTGCCTTGCATGCATGAGGCCCTGGGTTTGATTCCCCAGCACCACATAAGCAGAAAAAGCCGGAAGTGTTACTGTGGCTCAAGTGGTAGAGCACTAGCCTTAAGCTGAAGAGCTGAGGGACAGCCATTGGTCTTTTAATATAAGCAAATGCATATAGATATGGGTTTTGTATATACAAAGTGGTTAAAAAATGTGAATAGAGGCAAACAAGAAAAAAACAAGTAGACTCAGTCTCCTTTGTGACCTATATCCTCTATCTCTTTGAATCCCAATCCTAAACTTATTATTCTTTTTTCTAGATGAAGGGACCAAAATCCAAAGAGTTTAAAAATCTAAAGAATTGGGGGCTGGGCATGTGGTTTAGTGGTAGAGTGCTTGACTAGCATGCATGAAGCCCTGGGTTTGATTCCTCAGTACCACATAAAGAGAAAAAGCTGCAAATGGTGCTGTGGCTCAAGTGGTAGAGCGCCTGCCTTGAGCACAGAGAGGCTAAAGAACACTGCCTATGCCCTAGTTCAGGCTCCAGGACCTGAAAAATAATCCCAAAATCTGAATAATTTTGGAAAAGTGTATACCCCCATTCTATGGCAATTTCTCTAAAGAAAGACTGGGTGAATAATTAAACTAAGTATCCAGGTAGTTGAAACAAAGTCACCTAGCTATGAGGAAAGGGATTGGGAGTGAAAACAGTGCTGATTTATTTATTATACATTTCCTTTTTTTCCTGAATTATTCCAGATGACTACATCGATTGATTGGATTTGTATGCATCGAGTGCCCTTGAGAAATTTTATAGGTAGGGCCTCAACAGAACAACAAATGGGATCCTCCTGAGCAGGAAGGCAGAGCAGACACAAAAGATGATATTGCTGCATTATTTGGCCTTTATGGAAGGAGCCATGAGGAGCCTCAGGAAAATCGATTATTGATGTGGTATAATAAAGTGAGCTTTCTTTTCCTCTGGTCAACTCATGGTTTATTTTGTATAAACTGCTATGAAACATTGCCACTAAAGGTTGCTTTTCAGCACAAGGGAGCTGTATAGGATTTCACATGGGGTCTTTTCGCTGTTTGGCAAGAGCCCCTCGTGTTTTCTCAGTGAGGGTGCTGTCACGTCATCACTTGATTTCTCATCAACATGGAAGCAGTGGATTCAAGACTATTTTCTTTTCCCCTCCACTCCTCTCTTGTCCCATACTTTTAGTTATCTTCAAGTGATTCTTGCTTAGTTTCTGCTTCTATATTTCAGTTATTCCATCTCTTTCTTCACTGTTTATCTTTGCTTGCTTGTTAAAAAATACTCTTTAATTGTACTACAGTTGAGAAAAGATATCTATTTACAATAAAGTAGTAGTTTTCTTTAAAGGGCTGACTGTACTTTGAAGATATATTTAAAATCCACAGCCCTGTTCTCTTATTGTTCACACACCTGCAAAGTTCATGGCAAGTTGGTATGAAACATCAGGACAAACAAACTCAAAAATCCAAATGAAGAATTTTTTTAATGTAGACTACCAATTAAATAAGAATAATTGATCAGTTTTGGATGAAAAATTATCAATACAGATGAATAATTTTAGTAACGATCTTCTGTAGATACATTACATAATGTTTGATTTGTATTCTGTTTTGCATTTGGTTAACACTGATCTTTTTAACTGGTATAACTTAATTGGACAAGAAGGTTTCCTTGTGATATTTCTACATATGTATAAATTGCACTTGGGCCGAATTTGTACCCCTTTTCCTGAACTCCCATTCCTCCTCCCCCTCCACCTTTTTTCTGAAGTTTCTAGTGGGCTTTATCATATTAATTTTATATATGCCACACTTCAATCACATTCTTCTCCATCATCTTTCCCTCCCCTTCCAACTAGTTCCACCCCTAAAGTCCCCCTCTTTGACAATTGTATAGTATTATTATTACTAACCATAATAGCAATCATATTTAGACCAAGATAGGGGAAAGATGGCATTTGTCTTTCTGAACTTATCTCATTCAGGATGGCCATCACCAGTTCCTCCCATTCTTTCCTGTGAATGACATAATTTCATTCCTCTTTATAGCTGGGTAACACTTCATTATGATTATTTTAGGGCTTGATTTCTCCACTCAGGAGTTGGGCACAATGATTGATTTCATGGCTTGGCTCTCACGAATAGAGTGGAAGTAACTTAGGTGTATCTCTATTGTGTCAATTTAAACTCCTTTGGTTATATGCCCAGGAGTTGAAGACAGGGATTCCATTATAGTTCTGTCTTTAGTTTTTTTTTTTGTTTGTTTGTTTTTTTAAGAAACCTCCATACTTACTTCCATAGTGCCTGCACTAATTTACATCCCCCACCAGCACTATATCAGGGCTTCTTTTTGTTTTTTACCTGAATCCTCACCAGGACTTGTTTTATAATGATTTCCATTCTGGAGGGGAAAGATGGCATCTCATAGTGGCTGTGATTTGCATTTCCTTTATGGCTATGGATGCATTTAGTTGCCATTTGTCCACATTTTTAGAACTGTCTAAAGTCATTGGTCCACTGACAGGTTTATTCGGCTTTTGTTGCTTACAGGTTTTAGTTCTTTATATATTCTGGATATATAAATCACTTGCAAAGGTTTTCTTTTATTTTCTCAATTGTCTTTTCATTCAAATGACTTCTTTTTGGCTGGGTGCCAGTGGCTCACGCCTGTAATCCTAGCTACTCAGGAGACTGAGATCTGAGGATTCCAAGTTCAAAACAAGCCCAGGCAGGAAAGTCCATGAGACTCTTTATTTCCAATTAACCACCAGAAAACTGGAAGTGGCGCTGTGGCTCAAGAGGTAGAGCACTTGCCTTGAGCTGAAGAGCTGAGGGACAGTGCCCAGGCCCAGAGTTCAGGCACCATGAACAACAAAAGACTTGGTTTTTTTCCCTTCAGGGCATGGAAGTTTCCTTAATTTGATGCAATCTCATTGGTCAATTCTTACTCTTCTTTCCCGAAATATTGGAGATTCCTGTTCAGAAAGATCTATGTCTTTGAGTGTTATGGCTATGTTTTCCTCTAGTAGTTTTGAAGTTGGGTTCTTACAGTAGGCTTGTTGACTCATATTGTGTTGGGTTTGTAGAGGGGTAAGGGATGGGGGGGAATCTGTGTGTCACTCCGGGGCCAGGATGCACTTTACTGAGTACACCCCCTCTTGTGGCAGATGCCACTCCTGGGCTAGGGTGCACTCTTGAGTTCACCCCCTCTTGCAGAGGCTACTGAATCTGCTCCTTGCCTTAGGCAATGACTCAGAATGCCAGCTAACTTCTGCTCAAATTTGGCAATGTTTGCTACTGGATGCTGTGTTCACAACAGGTGAGGAGTCTTAACTCTCTTCCACATCTAGGGATGAGTTAGAACACTGGTAGATAACATGGGAGGGTCCAGGGGATTCACCGCTGTGATCAGGTATTCCCAAACAACTGTCAAATTTCATTGTTGCTCACAAGTCAAATCCCTTTGCAGCTTCACACATGTGTGTTCATACATACACACACTTGACATGAAATGTGTACACTTGCTGGGTGCTGGTGGCTCACATCTGTAATCCTACCTCCACAAGAGGCTGAGATCTGTAGATCACAGTTTGAAGCCAGTCTAGGCAGGTAAGTCCATGAGACTCTTATCTACAGTTTATCACCAAAGAGCCAGAAGGGGAGCTGTGGCTCAGTGGTAGAGTGCTAGCCTTGAGCACAAGAGCTCAGGGACAGCACCCAGGCCCTGAATTCAAGCTCCAGGACTGGTGAGTGCACCCACATGCATGTATACACACACACACACACACACACACACACACACACAGTGTGGACATTTAATTAGCATATTATGAAAGCTAAGTGTACAGGTCCATCTAGGAAAGGTTGAAGCCAGGTAAGGCACCAAATTTGCCAAAGAGAAAATTGATGTTTGGACAGATTTGCAAGATCAAGGCAGAATCTAAATTTGATAGTGACTGATTGAAATCAAGATCCAGTGGCCTAAGCTAGGTGCTGGTGACTCAGGCCTGTAATCCTAGCTACTCAGGAGGGACTGAGATATGAGGAGCAAGGTTTGAAGCCAGCTGGGGCAGGAAAATCTGTGAGACCTTTATCTCCAATAAACTACTCAAAAAAGGCTGGAAGTGGCACTGTGGCTCAAGAGGTTGAGCGCCAGTCTTGAGTCAAGGATAGCTCAAGGATAGCACCCAGGCCCTGAGCCGTAGGACTGGAACAACAACAACAACAAAAGAATCAGAGGCCTGATTCTAGTTGCTGAACAACTTTTCATGGGATAAGAACTGTCCTGCAGAGTTACTGAGAAACATAACCTGAAAGTTGGCCATGGTCACCTTCCTTCTAAGTGATCCAAACTAAATTCAAATTCATTCAGAGGGGCTGGGAAGGTGGTTCAGTGGTAGAGTGTTTGCCTTGCATGCATGAGGCCCTGGGTTCAATTCCTCAGCACCACATAAGTAGAGAAAGCCGCAAGTGGGGCTGTGGCTTAAGTGGTAGACAGCTAGCCTTCAGCTGAAGAGCTCACGGACAGCGTCCAAGCCCAGAGGTCAAGTCCCAGGACCCACAACAAAAGTAAAATAAAAAAATTCACAGAGTTCCTTTCACATCATTGCTTGGAAAGAAAATGTTGAAATTAAATACATAATGAGCCTGGTGCTGGTGGCTTATGCCTGTAATCTTAGCTACTCAAGAGGCTGAGAGCTGAGAATCCCGGTTCAAAGCTACCTGGGCAGGAAAGTCCTTGAGACTGTTATGTCCAATTAATGACTAGAAAAACCAGAAGTGGTGCTGTGTCTCAATGTTGTAAAGTGCTGTTCTTGAGTGAAAGAGTTCAGGGCCTTAATTCAAGCCCTGCTACTGACAGAAAAAAAAAAAGCAAAAACAAAAGACCATAATGAACAGTCCAGCCTTCTGTTTAGAAGGTGTGCACGGTGCTGCATGGAGGTGATCCTGGATGTGGCATGGGAGGTTCTCTGTTCTGATTGCAGCAAAGCCACCAACGTAATGAGAATCTGGCAAGTTTTTTTTTTCTAGACAGAACCAGCGATTCCCAGAGTAGAATAAAGACCTGTATATTATTTTTCTTTATCCAGTTAATACATTGTGATTTAGAATCCAGAGAGTTGCATGATGAATACCTGTATTTCTTCAAAGATATCTCTGTAGTCTCCTCGTTATTTCTCCCAATTCCTTTCTAGTTTTAAATCAGATTTCATAAATAATATGTATCACTTGTTTCACAAATATTTGGTATTTTATTATATTATTCCTTTGTTTTCTAGATGAACCTTGCAATTTATGGTGGTGTCATATCAATTTAGTATTTGTGGAGAAGAATCTGTAGGAAAGAAATAGATGTAAAGACTTATTAGCTGCCAAGACATACTCATAATGCATAACATAATCAAGGGTGTTTAACCTGACCATACTCATCCTCATAACACTGGAATTCTAAATTATTATCACCATTCTACATACGGATACACAGAGACTCAGAATCCAGGTTAGGCAGCTTATGTAATCCCTGGAGTATGTAGTAGAGAGTTATTGCAGAATAATATCTAAATCTGCTGCCATGGAGGAGGGTGGAACTTAATGATGCTTCTCTGTAGTGCCAGGACATAGCACAATTAGGGGATCCGGTTTTTGTTTGAAGTTAATCTCCCACCCCCGCCTTGTCACCACAGCCGGCAGAACTCTGATACCTAGAACACATCTGCCAGCATCATTACAAACAGCAGAAACTGGGGTGGCAGTGAGCAGGCTGCAGCGTTACAAGCCATTCTGGATGCTAACAAGCAACCGGAAAGGACTGTGGAAAGCATAATAGGATGGGAAGGAGCTTTTCCTCCCTGGTGTGAGGAATATGACCAGGAAGAGAAGAAAGGAAGGGAATTAGACCGCTTGCAAGCTACTCAGGGAGACACCAGCCACACTGTGAGTAGAGTCTGGACATTAAGAGCAATGACCTCTTACCTGACCCTTAGAGCTGACTGGAGGTGAGCTATAGTGATTGCATCAGCTTATACATGCTTCTAGCCATCAAGTACTGCTCTCTGTATCAAATTTATACATGCTTCTAGCCATCAAGTATGGCTCTCTGTATCAAAATAGCACATGATCATTTTCATCAAGCTCTGAATTAAAGTAACCCATGCAGATCTTGTCTTATTCTTCTAAGTCTTCAAATCATAAATGAATGGCCCTATTAGGTGGCCACATCTACGGGTCTCTGGTTTGTTTACCATGTTGATGGGGTGACATAAACTACAGTTTGTGTCTGCAGCAAGACTGGAAGGAAGTTCTTCCAATAGGAGGAAAGGGAGAAGAGGGGAGCTTGTGGATGCTGTGTAAAAGGAAGGAAAATGAAGCTACTGTCCAGCGACTCTACTGCAGGAAGTAGCTTTAAAGCACAGTAATGCCCAATGGAAGTTTTTTATTTTTTATGTTCTCTTCTGTGGAATGTCTGGTGTAAACATCTTAATCTGCCTCCCAGCGCTCCTCAATTGAGTCTGCATGGGTCCCCAGTGCTTCTCCATTAATGGGTTCCTTGTGGGGACTCAGTCATGTGCTAAGCCTGACATCTGGCTTGGCTCTGGGCAAGGGCAGAGGTAGAAGTATAAGGAGGTCACGGGGATGACCTGAGTAGGGTATGCCCTTGATGGCGCTTCAAGGCAAGGTTTTGTTCTCTGGGAAGTAGTGGAGAAGACAGAATAAAGGAGAGCAGGAACCAAGAGAGGAAAGAAGGGGGAAGAACAGGGGGAGGGAGGAAAGGAGGGATGGAAGAATGGAGGACAGGAGTAGTGGTGCCCACAGGATGATTTTATGTAATGTTTGGCTAGGTAGAGTTTGGGAACTGAACCTGTTTCTCTAACCTCAAATCCCTTCATTTTCTACTTACAAGGCAAGTGTACAAAGACATACTCATTTCTAGTCAGCCCACGGCAAGAACTTGGTCTGTGCTGACTTCAGAACGCAGAGTGGATGAGTTGATTAGCTCTCCCCGCCCCCTTGCCTATGAAGAAATGCCTGGGATAGTCAACGCGGAAAGGGAAGAAGGGCTGTTTTGGTTCATGGTTTTGGAAGTCCATGGTCTCTGGGTGGTTCTGGAGCCTCTGGCAACCATAGCACATCATGATGCAGCATGTGATAAAACAAATGCTAAACTACCAGCCAGGAAGTACAGAGCAATAGGACCAGCCCTGGCGTCAATATTCCCAACGACCTAAGAACCTTCAAAGGCCCATAGCATCTCCCAGGTCTATCCTGTACATGGGCCTTCGAGTGCCACTCTGCACTGAACAGAGCAGAGGAAACATTAGTGGTTCTTGTTACCAGGAAGACCCCCAACCTCCCAGGAGCTCCATGCTGTAGATTTAGCTATAATTTCCACTGCCCTGGAATAGTCCAGTCTGCACTCACGCTTGTATGACCCCAGCATGAGTCTCCTTGCTACCCTCTTCCCTCCACTGTTTTGGCAATACTGAGGTTTGAACTCAGGGCCTTGTGCTTGCTAGGCAAGTGTTCTACCACTGAAGCTACATCTCCAGTCCTTGTCTCCCTTTGGCACAAAGTCCTTTACCTTTTTCAAGACCTTGTTTGCCTCATCCCACCCCTGTGGAATGGAACAATTCTTCTCCAAGTCTCCTCACTTTCTCTATGTCTGTCTTTGCTTGCCTGTGTGTCTGATATCCTAAGCCATCTGGGCATGCTCTGTACAGGCCTTGCACGATAGGGGGATAGACTAGTTCCCAATGTATGTTGATTGCTTTCAATTGAAAAATGATGTTTCTGCAACACCATGTGCAGTGAACCTAAGCAATTTGCCTTAACAAAGTGTTCTCTCTGGGGATGCCGCTGGGTGTGGCCTGTACCTGGCCCTGGGTTTTGCATCCTCAGCATCAGAATACAAACAAACAAACATGACTTGTAATACAAAGGGCTCTCTCTTGAGGTTCCTCTTGGAAAACAGGGGACAAGTCACATAGCACTGAATCCAGATGCTGCCAACCCAGCATTTACCACTCTCAGGTGCATGGGTAGCAGATTGTTCAGCAGACCTCTAGAAATACCACACCCACATCTTCCTGACACCTTCACTGACACAGACTCCCATCCTTTCAAGAAGTGTGTGTGGAAACAGAAGAGCAGTGTGGGAAATCAAGTGTCCTGCTGGGGGAAATTGTACCCAGTTATGCCACAGACACTTGCCCCCAAATGGAAACAAACACAAAATTACGGAGAGTCACATTCTGTTTTGTTTTGAAAGGCCCCACAGATGGCATCTAGATGAGAACATCTTTAACAAAAGAGCATTTAGTGCCAAATGGCGTATCCTCTTCCTGCTTCAACAGGCTTCTCCAAGTTCAACATTGTGTGAATATGAGAAGGGTATGGGGAAGATGAGAAAGAGGAGGAAAGCCATAGAAACAAGCAGACTGGAAAAGATAAAAGCAGACAGAAGGGCTGGGAAGGTGGCTCAGTGGTAGAGCGTTTGCCTTGCATGCCTGAGGCCCTGGGTTTGATTCCTCAGCACCATATAAGCAAAAGGAAGAAAAGCTGGAAGTGGCACTGTGGCTCAAGTGGTAGAGCGCTAGCCTTGAGCTGAAGAGCTGAGGGACAGCGCCCAGGCCCAGAGTTCAGGCCCCACGACCGGACCCCCCCAAAAAAAAAAAAGCAGACAGAGGGGCTGGGAATGTGGCTTAGTGCTTGCCTAGCATGCATGAAACCCTGGGTTCAATTGTGTCACAGTAGAATGTTAGCCTTGATCAAAAGGAGCTCATGGACAGTCCCCAGGTCCTGAGTTCAACCCCAGGACTGGAAGCAGAAGGAAGAGGAGGAGGAGGAGGAGGAGGGAGGAGGAAGAGGGAGGAGGAGGAGGGAGGAGGAGGAGAGAGAAATCCACAAAGACTGTGAAAGATAGAAATCCTGTGGGAGACCTAAGAGGCAGTATCAGGACATACAGAAGGATACGCATGGCTGGGCAGGATACTCGGGAAGGTGGAGACTATCAGGCTGGTCCAACACAGCCTTCATCCAAACTGGCCTCTGGTTTGCTCTGGGCTCCACAGCATCTGAGACAGTTTTTTATCTCTCTCTGCTACTCTGACACACTCTTCCAATTTCCGTTTGCCAAAACATGACAATGCTTTCAGATATGGAAAAGGGAGCATGGAAAGGAAGCAGCAAGCAGAAGTTTCAGAATGACAGAGTCAAAACAGACTCAAGAAAAGAGGACACAGAGAGCCCTGCGAAAGGCAAAGGCGGGAGTGGGGAGAGAGATACTGTCTCTAGGAAGCCATTTCCACATTACAGAATAGAGCTTACTAGGAGCAGGGATGGTCCTAGTGGAGTGAGTGCTTTTCCATATTCCTCTCTGCAACTCTCATGTTGAAGGCTAAGGCCACCTGCTTTTACCACTGATCCTGCCTTTTAATATGCAAGTCAAATGGCTCAGGGGAAACAGGTAAACCTACAGTACTTACTGGCCTGGTACCTTGTAATTAAATGCCAGTGCTTCCACAAAACAATGAGTAAGAAAACAAGGAATAAACATGATAAAGCATATAGAGAAAGATAAAACAAATAGCATGAGATACTAAGCATCCTTGTCCTTGGTAGGATGCTTAAGCTTTTTGCTTATACATTTACTTGGAGCCTGGTGCCAATGGCTCATGCCTGTAATCCTCGCTACTCAGGAAGCTGAAATCTGGAGGATTTCAGTGTGAAGTCAATTTGGCTGGGTAGAAAAGTCTAAAAGACTCCTTCTCCAATGAACCAGCCCAAAGCTGGGCTGACGGCATGGCTCAAGTGGTAAAGCACTAGTTTTGAGCAAAATAAAAGCCCCCTTCCCAGGCATGGTGGGACACCCAGTTTCCCTCTCTGTATCTGCCTTGGAATTCTCCTCCACCCTTGCGCCCATTGCTGAATGTACAGCACCACTTTTTGTGTTTGCTGGAGCTTGGTTGTCTTCACCCCACATCGACCCAATGGTGGACACAACCCTTCTTCCCAATCCACACAAAGCTCCACCATGGCCATTGTGTGTGATCCTCTCACTAGCAATTCTGGAGCAGAGAGCAGGAGGCAGTTGCTCATCAGAGCCAGAAAGCACAAAGGGAAGATGCATACATTCAGTCGCCTTTCTGTAGCTGCACGAGGTTGGTTCCAGGACTCCGTGGATTCCAAAAACACAAGAATGTGCAAACATTTTTTAGTATAAAATGGTGTCGTATTTGCATGTAAGATATGCACGTCTTCCCATGGCCTTTGATCCAACTCTAGATTATAGTACTTAAGATAATGTAATCTTATGTAAATATTTTTCAACTGAGTCATTTAGGGAGTATTAACAGAAAAAAAAATAGTCTCTACACATTTGACAGAGACACCATTTTCCCCTGATGTGTTCAGTCCAACTTTGGTTGAGTCGAAGGATATGGACCCAGATACCTTTTGAAAGCAAAACTTAACAAAACCTTGGTTTGCTGTTACATTTTGAAACTGAATGCTATATGTAAATGTCTTGTTTTTTGGTTTTAAACCAGTCTTGGGCTTGAACTCAGGGCCTAGGCTCTGTCCTTGAGCCTCTTTTCCTCAAGGCTAGCACTCTACCACTTCAGCCACAGGGCAGTTTCCAGCTTTTTCTTTGTATATGGTACTGAGGAATCAAACCAAGGGTTTCATGCATGCTAGGCAAGCACTCTACCACTAAGCCACATTCCCAGCCCCACATCTTGTTCTTATAATGGTTTCTCTAAGGAAGTGAGAAAATTGAAGGATGGATACTATTGCTTTGAAAAGCCCCATGTACCAAAATCTCCAGCTTATGGTTTTCTGACTGGCCATTGCTTCTCAAGAGTCAGCCTCTGTCCCTTTGTCCCCTGCTTAGAGGATGACCGTCCCTCCACCACCCTCTCCCTCCACACAAAGTGAATACATCTCTCCTTCTTATGCAGAACCATACCCTTCTTGCTACATTCTGTCCTCTGCTTCAAAATCGTGGGGCTGTGTCTAGCTTAGGAGAGAAGCTTGACTTGGCTAAGTGAAAATTCATTTGCACCCAGAGGGCCATTACGGTAGCAGAGAGAAGAGCACTGCAGAGTGCATGGTTTATGTGACAAGTTTTCAAATTCTGGTTATTCTGAAAGGCAGCACCATCAAAGAGGCCCATGTGCCTGTATGTCACGCTCGCGGGGACAGCTTGTATAGATAGCCTGCCAGGCCTGCCACAGGAAGCGGTCCCCTTCAAAATGAGCTGTAAAAGGGCTGCTGCCTGTTTTCCTCCCTGGTCACTGGTCTGAAGGGGGGCAGCTAAGAAGGTAAAGAAGTCTTCCCCCAGCCCATTGCCCACCTATTGTCCTTGGTATTCCTCACTCAGCACCCTGCTGACAGTTCTGTTCAGTCTCTTCTGCTCCATTCAGTCAGTCTCTCTGGTCCCAGATCTCAACTTACTTTGTTCTCTCCTTTGCCTGCCAGAGTCCAGGATCTTCCTTGGTTCCCACATTCTGTGTTGTATGAATGAGGCTCAGCTGCCTCTGTCTGTTTAATTCCTCTACTATCACAATTCTCACATTTCTTGTTTTATTCGTATATATTTGTTCTACAGCATAATGGGGTTTGTTGTGATATCATACAGGAAAATACCATACTTTTTTTTTCTGTATGTGTCCTGGTCCTTGGGCTTGAACTCATGGCATGGGCGCTGTCCCTGAGCTTTTTTGCTCAAGGTTAGCACTCTACCGCTTGATTCACAGCTCCACTTGCAACTTTGGGGTGGTTAATTTGAGGTAAGAGTCTCACAGACTTTCCTGCCTAGGCTAGCATCATACTTTGATCCTCAAAGATCTCAGTCTCTTGAGTAACTAGGATTACAGATATGAGCCATGGGTAGCCATGGCTACTTTACTGATGTTGGTCCCTCCTATTTCCCTCCTTGTCGTCCCCTCTTCCTTCACCTTGATACCTTTTCTCCTTTCTAAGAGTTTCCTTTCAACTTTCAAGAGTCCTCACATTGAAGGAAATACGTGATATTTTTCTTTCTGAAAAATATGGTTTCCTTCTAGGTTATTTTACTGGACATAAAAATCAGCAAGTTCCACCCAGTTTCCTGAAAATAATATGCCTTCCTTCCTTCTTCCTTCTCTGCCTTCCTTCTTCTTTACAGTTGAGTAAGACTCCACTATGTATACCTACCACATCATCTTTATCCATCTGTCAGATGACAAGCACATAGGCTGATTCTACAACCTAACTATGATGAGGACTGACTGCCATGGATAAATAAGTCTGTGCAGGGATGTTTAGACATGATTGTATCTTCTCAAGAAATCTACAAATTCAGAGCCGGTTGGTGCTTCTCTATGGAGATGTAGAGTGCCTGTGAGGAGCCAGGAAGTCCAGATACCAGCGATGGATCCCCTGGTGGGAACAAAGGTACTATTCCTCAAAGACACTTCCTGATGCCCAGGGCTAACAGGCCCAGCCCTGAGGTGTACCACTGCAGACCTAACTGTTCATCCTGGCCTAGCCAGTGTCCTTCTTTTGGATGGAGTCTATTACATGAGCTTGGAGGACACAGAACTTTTGGGAACCACCATTATTCATGCTTACTGGCTGTCACAGCTCACCTGCAGGAAGAGAGAACAAACCCAAGACAAACCAGAGAAGCAGAGGCAGTGGTAGCCAGGATGCTGAGGTCAAGGGTCAGTGGTCCCCAGAGGGGCCATGGGGACAGCCTTCCTGAGACCCTCTGCTGGATGAGGGTTTCCTTTGCCAATGTTGGTTTTGGCTTTCCAAACTACTACAATTGCTTCAATTATTTTATGCTTCAATGGTCACGAGTTGGTTTGCTATCGCTTAAAACTCAATGGAGCCTAATTAACCAAAGGTCCAGAATTTGTCTTGACCTTTGATATTATGAATTGGTGTTAGAAATTGTGCCAGGCCCAAAAGAAATGGAAACAGACATGGTGGCCTCCACTCTGGAAGATCTCAGAAGGTAGGTGAAGAGACAGGTCAGTCATTCTCTATCCTTAGAGTTCCAAGTTCCCGGACTTCCCACCCAGGTCTCGTCCTGGCCCACAGGGACAGCGGCTGGCTGTCCCCAAGCCCATGTTAGGGTCATAAAGACTTTTTGGAAGCCAGGCACTGGTGGCTCAGGCCTGTAATCCTAGTTAAAACTCAGGTGGCTGAGATCTGAGGACCATGGTTCAAAGCCAGCACAAGTAGCAAAGTCCATGAAACTCTTATCTCTAATTAACCACCAAAAGCTGGACGTGGAGCCATGGCTCAAGTGGTAGAGCACTTGCTTGAGCATGAAAACTCAGGGACAGGACCCAGGCCCTGAGTTCCAGCCTTGAGACTCAGTAAATAAGTAAGTAAATAAATAAATATCTTTTTAGTCTTATGCTCTTAGGAGCATGGGCAGAAATTTTCAAAAGCTTCTCTGTGATTTCAATGCCCTTCAGATAAACTTCATCAAATGTCAAGAAGATCCAATCAGAGGGTCTGGAGAGTAGCAAGTGGATGTTTGTCAAACACTGCTGCCAAGTAAGACTACCCTGCAAGGCCATTACTGTCCTTTCTTCTTCCTCCTTATCATAAGCTGACTTTCTAAATAAGCTTCCATATTAGTGAACAGAATGAGCCAAAGGTAAGGACTCATGAAGACAAGGCAGTAAAAGTACTCAATAGATTTCATTTTCACTTAATTCCTTTCTATGGAAGATAATTGTAGAACCTCAGGTTCCCAAGAGGCTGGTCTTCCAACAGCAGTCTGGCCACCAAAGGTCGGGACCTGCACATTTAAGGCTACATTCACTCATTCCATAAACTCTTCCATGCAACAGTGAGCCAGCATTGTAGGTGTGGTCACAACCCATGCCCTCAGGATATGACAATCTAGTACAGGGGTTTTCAAAGGGACAGAGGTCCCAGCAGCACCTAGAAAACTTTATAAGTGCTGTTCCCTAGATTCTACCCCAAGGTGCTTTTAGAGCACTGTGGAGATTGACAACCTCTGGTCTGCAGCGAGAGGACGATGGATGCTCAGGGAGCTCTAGGAAAAGTTGAGCACATGATGAGAGAAGACTGTTCAAGGCCCTCTCTACTAGACTAGGAAAACACACAAAGTTTCCTCAGGGACACAAAGCTCCGCTCAGACCTGACAGGTCATGGCAACTGGCCACATGATAACATTGGGAAGATGGAAGAAAAGAATACAGCCAGGAGTCTGTGGTTTATGCCAGTAATCCCAGTTATTCAGGAGGCTGAGATGTGAGGCTCAAGGTTCAAAGCCAGCCCAGGCAGGAAAGTCCATGAGAGACTCATGTCTCCCATGAACTACCAAGAGACAGAAGTGGAGCTGTGGCTCAGATGATAGAGCGCTAGCCTTGAGCACAAAAGCTCAGGGTCAGCACCCAGATCCTGAGTTCAAGCACTAGTACTGGTATCAAAAACAGAAACAGACAAAAAGAGAGTTCTGAAGAAAAAGAACATTCAGTAAATTCTGTTACAAAAGTCGGGGGAGGTGAAAGGATAGGGAGAGAGCCTGGTATGTTAGGAAACATCAGAAGGAATTGCCAAAATAAAAGAGGAAAAAGTAGGAAGCAATAAAAATTGAGTGAGGCGAGGTTAAGCAAAGATCAAACCAAGAAGAAGAAGAGGTGGTGGAAGATTATTTGATCTGTAATCCCGAAGGCACCATGAGGTCGGCTGCCAGGGACAGAAGTCACCAGATATGCTGGAAACACAGCAGAGTCTCTCTTTCTCTTCAGAACAACAAGTCCATAAATAGGACTGGCCTGGAATAACAGCCGGCTCCGGTGTACAGATGAGCGTGTTAATGATGGGTCATTTCTCCTTCTAAAATCTTGCCTCTACCTGGTCACTGTGTGAGATATTCAAACACGTCTCTCCTCAGGAGATCAAAGCAGCTGCCATCTTCTCATTAACCTTCCCTCACCATCCCTGAAGAAGACAGAAAGGCAAATTAGATTAGGGGACTTTTAAAACACTTAACATTTGAAAGACTTGTCCAAAACTCAGCGTGATAATATGGGGAGACACCAAGTTCTGCAAGTGCTTTTGGTTTTTTGTTGTTGGTTTTTGTTTCTTTGTTTGTTTTATACCCCTGTCTAGTCTGAGGCTTCAATTCATCTCTAAGATGACATTGTCAAGAGGTCAGCTGAGAATATGTCTGCAGAGATGGCAGCTTGCAGATTCAAGCTAACCTGTCCGTAGAAGAAAAAAAATCAGAGGAGAATGAAATTGCTTTTTTTGCTCAGAGAAACTCTTCAATTTGTGTTTCAGGGTAATTGTTAATGCATAAAACTTAGCTGTGAGAACAAATCAAAGAAAGGTTGGACAAATGGGATTGCATGAAGTTGCAGAGCTTCCGCATGGCAAACGACATAGCTAGCAAGATCAATAGAAAGGCCACGGATTGGGAGAAGATCTTCACTAGCCATACAACAGACAAGGGTCTCATATCTAAAATATACTTGGAACTCAAAAACTTAAATCCCCCAACAACAAATCCTCAAAGAAACAACTGCCCAATAAATAAGTGGGCTAAAGACTTAAAGAGAAACTTCTCTGAAGAAGAAAGAAGGATGGCCAATAGACACATGAAGAAACGCTCAACCTCCCTAGCCATAAAAGAAATGCAAATCAAAACAACATTGAGATACCACCTCACCCCAGTTAGAATGGCTATAATCAAGAACTCTAATAACAACAGATGCTGGAGGGGATGTGGACAGAAGGGAACCTTACTTCATTGTTGGTGGGAGTGTAAACTTGCTCAACCACTTTGGAAAGTAGTATGGAGGTTCCTCAAAAGACTCCACATAGAGCTCCCCTATGACCCAGCAATCCCACTTTTGGGCATTTACCCAAATGTTTACAAACAAGACCACACTAAAGCTACCAGCACAACTATGTTTATTGCAGCATTATTTACCATAGCTAAGATCTGGAACCAACCCAGATGCCCCTCAGTAGATGAATGGATCAAGAAAATGTGATATATATACACAATGGAATTCTATGCCTCCATCAGAAAGAATGACATTGCCCCATTTGTTAGGAAATGGAAAGACTTGGAAAAATTATATTAAGTGAAGTAAGCCAAGGCCAAAGAAACATAGGTCCCATGGTTTCCCTTATTTGCAATATCTAGTATATGTATGAGTCAAGCTGAAAAGGTCAGATAAGGTGATGTTAGGAAAATGAACCCTAAGATATGTATTTAAATGTTTTTTTTCTTTCATGCAATTGTTTCTAACTCATTTATAAGATTATATCTTTGTTGCTTTGTATGTCCCTCCCCCACAGTATAAACCCTGCTTTCACAGTATTTGATGTCATTATAATTTGTGGAGGGGAAGGGGAAAAACGAAAAACAGGTCGTTTAAAAAAGGATACAGGTGGACCCGTTGCAGCAATGAGAAGTACAAGTTGTCATGTTGAAAATGAACTTTACAACTTTGGTGGGGGAAGGGGGGATTGAGTGGGGGGGCGGGGGAGGCTGGGAAGGGATGTGAAGGGTAAAGAAAGGAGTCTACAATGCTTGATAGGAAATGTACTCATTATCTTGCCCATGTAATTGTAATCTCTCTGTACAGTATGTTCACAATAAAAAAAAAGAAATGTATTCATATACTAGATATTGCAAATAAGGGAAACCATGCAGAAAAGGTCAGATAAGGTGATGTTAAGGAAATGAACCCTAAGATATGTATTCAAATGTTTTTTTTTCTTTCATGCAATTGTTTTTAACACATTTATAATATTATTTCTTTGTTGCTTTGTATGGCCCTCCCCCACAGTATAACCCTTGCTTTCACTGTATTTGATGTCAGCATAATTTGTGGAGGGGAAGGGGAAAAACAAACCGTTTAAATAGGGATACAGGTGGACCCATTGCAACAATGAGATGTACAAGTCGTTACGTCAAAAAGGAACTTTACAACTTTCGTGGGGGGCGGGGAGGAGGACGATGGGAAGGGATGGGAAGGAGAAACAAAGGGGGAGGATACAATGCTTGATAAGAAATGTACTCATTATCTTGCCTATGTAATTGTAACTCCTCTGTACAGTATTTTCACAAAATAAAATAAATACTAATAGTTTCTGTAAAAAAATAAAAAATAAAAAATAATAAAAAAGAAATGTACTCATTATCTTGCCCATGTAATTGTAACTCCTCTGTACAGTATTTTCACAATAAAAAAATTAAAAATTAAAAAATTAAAAAAAAAAACTTATCTGTGAGAGAAATGCTTGGCTCCTGGGTAGAAGGGGTAGGGGTGGGGAAGGAACTGGGCCAACTCTTCTACTACTAACAAAAATCACCCTAGACTGTTTTTACTTTTCCCCTCAATGGGTGAGTTGCTTATCTAAAGCTAAAACACTGGTGACTTTGATCTGACCTGATGAATTGTTGCTAACCAGCAGCCACATTGGCTGTATTCAGTTTTGGTCAGTCAACTGTCTTCCATAAGCAAGAGCCAAATTCCTCTATGACCAGAACTGATTTTTCTCCCATCTTTGCCTCAAAGTACTTCTCACCTGATCACTGGAAAAACAGGTGTGAGGGCTGGGCTCAGTGGATCATACTTATAATCTCAGCTACTTGGGAGATATCAGATGTAGGATACGAGTTCAAGGTTGGTGCAGGCATGAAAATAGTTAATGAGGGGGAGGATGGGAGGGGATGAGAAGGGGAAACAAAGGAGGAGGCTACAATGCTTGATAAGAAATGTACTCATTATCTTGCCCATGTAATTGTAACCCCTCTATACAGTATTTTCACAATAAAAAAATAAAAATGAAAAAATATTTAATGAGACACTGTCTCATAAAACCAAGCCAGTGCATCTCTGTAATCCCCGCTACAAGGGAAGCAGAACTAGGAAGAAAGCTGAGTACCAGCGTTATCATGGATTCTAAGTGCAACGCTTGACTTGATTAGAGGGTGACACAAAGTTACCAAGCATATCTATCACTCCTGCTCAATCTTTTTCCTGACCTCAGGCCCTTCTCACCCTGCATGCCCTGCTCTGTGGAGTTGGAGCAATGACAGCTCCTCCCAGGGCCACTGTGGGCCTTCCCTGGAATGTCACTATGTCCTCTCTGTCATTGGAAACCTGCGCTGCCCTCCTGCCCCATCCATGCCCCGCCATCTAAAGAGCATTTTCCCTGGGAGTGAACAGTCCAAGCTGAAGATGGATTCTGGCTTTATGTCTTCATGCTTTTCCACATGTTATGTGTTCACCCCTATTTTGTCAACTCTTGCCCAAACAAATGCTGCCAGTGTCCCCCAAGGTCTAGCAGCCTAAAGGACTGATATTGGAGATACTGGGGTGATTGTCATATTTTAGAGTTGCTCTTTTTCAATCAGGGGTCTGAACAGAGAAAAGTGAAGCTTCTAGGAGGTCATCATTTTCCCTCTATTCTACGTCTGATTGGGGTGTGTAACGTGTTGGGGGGGTGACTAAGAGCGAGGTGTCAGGAGTCACACCCTGGGAGGGGCAGACTGAGGTCTGGACAGGGGCTCTCTCTCCCTTCAGCCCTAGAATTCAAAGAGCCCCAAGGCAAGAATCCAAAGCAAAATTACCAACACACATTTTGCTTCCCATCAAGTGAGGTTCAATTTAGACCAGGATGATGTTTCTGAAATTCCATTTAATATAAATTTTGTTTTGTATGAGCTAACAGATGAGGTCTAAAGGCTGCAGAGCTAAATGGGCTTCGCTTTATATCAGAAGTAACATGGGAAGATGACAGGCTTCCAGGATCCTAGGAGGAAGAGAATAAAGTCTATACTTAGGTATTTTTAAGGTAAAAGAAACATAATTTTGAACTCTAGGGGCTGCTGATCTGAGCTTGTTTGTTTTGTCCTGGTCCTAGGACTTGATCTCAGGGCCTGGCCGCTGTCCCTGAGCTTTATTTGCTCAAGACTAGCACTTTATCACTTGAGCTACAGCTCCACTTCTGGCTTTTTTATAAAAAAAATTCATGGTAGTAATTGGAGATAAGTGTCTTACATATTTTCCTGCCTGAGTTGGATTCAAACTAGATCCTCAGCTCTCAACCTCCTAACTATATAGGGTCACAGGTATGAGCCACCAGTGCCTGCCCCCTCCCATGCCTTCTTTGATAGCCTCTACAAGGCTGCCCTTTAGTTCCACCTTGACCTTGACCGTGTCCTCCAGAGTCTAACTCAGTTACCAGCTTAACCAATAATCAGTCTGAATTCTCATGGCCATGTTGGAGAACATGCTGCCAAGCTGGACATCATCTCTTGTATTACACAAATGACAAGCGTATGCACAAACACAGCCAAAATGCTGCCAATCTCTGGCAGTTGAGGAATAAAACAAGAGGAGCCTAAGAGCAGACAAGTTCCCTGTAATAGTGTCCGATGAGAAACCATTCCTCTTCCATTTGCAATCAATAATTAACAAAAGAGCCATTCCTGAAATTTTATCTTGATGGCCTCAGAATTTAGCCTGCCAGAATAAGTCATAGTAAGAATAAGTGGTCCACATCATTAACTTGCTTTGATGTCATTACCTCTGCCCTGTATGTGTTTTTTTAATGATATATCAATGGTGCATACCAAGGAAATCTGAGTTTCGCTGAGTGACAAGCATTCTGCCTCCCCAGAAACCTGAGCATTCCTCTGCCACTTCTGATTTCATTCCATGGCCACTGACATGCAGATGAGCTTGTTGCAAAAAATGGAACAAGCTTGCAGCCACTGTCACCAGAGGACTGTCAACAGACAAGACCTGAGATGTCATCAAGTCAGCTGGTTCAAACCTCTTATTATATGATGAGAAATGGGAGGAGAATGAACTATATTAAGAGGAGCATTGTCACCAGATGCTGGTGGTTCATGCCTGTGATCCCAGCTACTTAAAAGGCTGAGATCTAAGGAGAGTGGTTCAAAGCCAGACTGGGCAAGAAAGTCCATGAGACTCTTATCTCCAATTAACCACCAGAGAACCAGAAGTGGTACCGTGGCTCAGAATGGTAGAATGCTAACCTTGAGCAAAAGACCTCAGGGACAGTGGCCAGACCCTGAGTTTAAGCCCCACAATTGAGAAAAAAAACAAAAACAAAAAAGGGAGTGTGAAGCCCGAACAAAATATAACATAGCCATTTTAGCTTAGATTCTATCCTGTTAAGGCACTATAACTGAAACTCCAGGAACTGTATCAGCAACTCCCTTTGGGCCCAAATTCCAGGAACCTTTACAGTACCCTTTACGGTACCCTTTACAGTAAATTCCACAAAGTAGAGCTAAGTTCCAAATGTTCCTGCAAGATAAAGACCACTTGGTTGCAGCTCAGATCATTTCAAAGAGCATCAGCCCCAAGAACCAGCCAACCCCCAGTCCCTGGTCGGTTCCTGCACGAGTTAAACTAATCATCTTTTAGAATTATTTTATGAATTTCCCATGGTGTGATATGATTTGCTATGTGATACTATGGTGTATAGAATGCCCCAGAAATCCTGTAAAAACCCTGCTGAAGGAAGGGTCATGGCTCTCAACTCTGACCTGCTGGCGTCGGTGATCGTTTTAAATCCAGGCTGGAGCTTGTAATAAACAACTCTCATGTGCTTGCTTCATTATTGCCTATCAATTGCTTTGCTGAACTCTCTTGTGTTTTGTAGAGAGAATCATTAGAGACATTTGCTTCCGAAAATAAAATTACAGTAGCCAGAAATCACAGCATCCTAACCAACAGTTTTTATCTCTCAAACTACTACCCTGCATACATACAAAATATACATCACCCTGAGTAATCGCCTTGCATTGTGAATAATTAGATATGTGACTCCATAACTGTCCAGGTCAGACAGTCCATACCAGCTGATCCTCCCTCCCAACTGAGGGAAGGGTTCTCTGCCAGTGTTCTCTGGCCAAATGCAGGGAAAAGCCTTTTATTTCTGTCCCTGCCAGCTCCAACAATTCCACACTGAAATCCCCAACCTGCTCTATGTTGGAATGCTGGCTCTCTGCAGAGGTTTAAACCCTAGGACCTCTCCCTGGCCTTCTTTCAGCCCTCAGCCCCAACCACTCATCTGTGCACCTGACTCCTGCTTCAACCCACCTGTACCCCCACCCCAACATCTCTGCTTAGCCTTGTCCTGCAGCAGCTGTTCAGCTCACTGCTGGCTCACAGCTGAAGTACAAGTGAAGAACTTTGGTTCTCACCTCCCAAGGCAAATGCCAGCCCTCTGACAATTCCCAATAGTTTATTTCTGCTTGGTGACAAGCTGGGGGCAGATGCTGGGAATTGTGCCTGAAATGGTTCTGAATTGTGCCAGAAATGTGCTGTGTCTCAGTGGTAGAGTACCAGCCTTGAATAAAAGAAGCTCAAGGCCAGTGCCCAGGCCCTGAGTTCAAGCCCCAGGACTGGCAAAGAAAAACAAAACAAACAAAAAAAAACTGAAAATTTATGCAGTACAATGATCTTTTTTGCTAAAGGAAAACAATAGCTGCTTACAGAGCAGAAGAGCCTTTCTTTCAGAATAGTTTCTCCATGAACATGTAGGGTATATATCTCCTTTAGGATTCTGTTTTTCTATTTTCAGTATTTTTCTCTAAAATGCTCCTTAAGGGCTCACTTGAGTTTACTGCCTGGCCAATCTGGGTGATTTGGGGGCTTGAGTGATGGCATTTTATGTCCTGTCCATTCAAAAGTGACTGCCTTTCAGATAGGATTGTCAGCACATGCAGAAGCATGGTTTA
Organism: Dipodomys merriami; assembly: GCF_024711535.1. Taxonomy (NCBI): domain Eukaryota; kingdom Metazoa; phylum Chordata; class Mammalia; order Rodentia; family Heteromyidae; genus Dipodomys; species Dipodomys merriami. The sequence continues at coordinate 60,386 of NW_027202923.1, read as the reverse complement.
ATGATAAGGTCTGGCACAAAAGTGCTTAAATGTTTAAGTAGCAATGAATATTGAAACAGCCCAAGAGTGACCAAAATCCGTGCAAGATTTGGGGTTCTTGTAAACACAAGGGGGAGCCATAGCCTCTAACCATGAAATCAGGCACTTCAATCATTGCCTGGGGTAGTCTGCAAATGGGGGTGCAAGTGCATGTACCCTTTGTTTTGAAATTGTATTCCATGTTTCTTAATATTGTGTTTGCGTGGAAGATTTATTTTTTTCAAATTTTAATACCCAATTATGAGTTTGTTAATATTTAAGTCAAATTAGCATACTTCCAACTTGCATACACAGCCACACAGTGTTTTCATCAGGAAGAATGAAAGGAAAACAATCTGAGACGGATATATTTGTGTGTGGGTGTGTGTGATTGTGTATGTGTATTTACAAAGGCTAGCCATATTTGTATATGTGTATTTGTGTGCACACATATGTGTATTTATGTTAATATTATGTCTATATAATATATATATGGTGTATATGTGTGTTTATATGTATTGATTGAGACATTTCTCTATTCCTTGGTCTTTATATTATTCATCTCCTGCTGCTCTTTGCCTAAGTCTGCAGACTAATGGCAAAATAAATATGAATTTTTTTTTTGGTTGGTCGTGGGACTTGAACTCTAGGCCTGGGTGCTGTCCATGAGCTCTTCAGCTCAAGGCTAGGACTCTACCATTAGAGCCACAGTGCCTCTTCCGGCCATTTCTGTTTATGTGGTGTTGAGGAATCGAACCCAGGGCCTCATGCATGTGAGGCAAGCACTCTACCACTGAGCCACCTTCCAGCCCCAAAATATGAATTTCTGTTGTAGGTTTATTTGGCCTCTTTTGCCCCCAGCTGCTAAAATAAATCTGTCAATACTGTTCATGGTCTCCGCTCCTAAAACAAAATGACCTAAAAGTAACACAGGGCAGAAAATTCTCAGCAGTGTGAGGCTGTGGGCAACCAGGTACAGGAAAATTCAGACACTTGGCTGTGGTGACTCCTGGCACTGCCATCCAGACATTAATTTGTTTGTTCCGGGACACCCAGAATTTCTCTAGGCTGCTCTATTTCCCTGTAGTGAATAATATTGTATATTTGTTGTTAGTTGGTGAGATGACTAATCTTTTTTTTCTTTTCATGTTTGTGGTGAAAGTACTGGGTTTGTATTCAGAGTTTGGGCCTTGCTAGGCAGGCATTCTATATCTGGATCCACACCAATAGCACTTCATGCTTGCCGAGCATCTCAACTATTTGCCTGGACTGAGCTCCCCCTACTTTTGCCTCCTATGTAGCTGGGATGACAGGCGTGTGCCTAGATGATTGGTTCAGATGGGGGAGGGGATCTCACTAACTTGTTTTTTTGCCTGGGCTGGCCTAATATCTTTATCCTCCCACATTTTTACCATCTGAGTAGCTGGGATTACAGAAGGGAGCCACCACACCCATCCATGACTGCCTTAATAGAAAGAAGCTGATGGAAGGCTGATAAACTCAAGTCATCTACCCACAGGACAGTCTGGGTTGCTGGGCAAGATTCACCTATGCCTAGCTTCAGTCTGCAGCATCAGAGCAGCTCCAAAAATGAAGCCACAGCTATGTTTATTAATGCTGTGTGCGTCTTGACCTTGACTGCACCCCTGGATGAAACAGCCCTCAGTGGATTCAACATCCACACTTTCTGAACCAAAATACATCACTTGATTCAAAGAGATTTGTGAATTTTGGGATATTGGGGGAAAAATGAGTGTTGATATTTGTGAAATCTCTTTAAAAAATGCCTTCCTTGTAATACTTCCAAAATTAATATACAAATTCAATGTAATTCCTATTAAAATCCCATTGACGTACATCACTGAAATACAGAAAACAGTCCAAAAATTCATATGGAACAACAAAAGACCTAGAATAGCCAAAACAATTCTAGGGAATAAAGACAACATGGGAGGGCTATCCATGCCGAACTTCAAACTCTACTACAGAGCTATAATAACAAAGACAGCATGGTACTGGCACAAAAACAGACCCGAAGACCAATGGAACAGAATAGAAGATCCAGAAATAAATCCACAGGTCTACAGCCAGCTGATATTCGACAAAGGAGCCAAAGATATACAATGGAAGAAACACAGCCTCTTCAACCACTGGTGCTGGGAAAACTGGGCAGCCACATGCAGAAAACTAAAAGTGGACCCCAGCCTATCACCATGCACCAACATCAACTCAAAATGGATTAAAGATCTTAACATTAAACCTGAATCTCTGAAACTACTGCAGGACAGAGTAGGAGAGACACTTGAACTAATAGGCGCAGGAAGGAACTTCCTGAACAGAGTCCCAGGGTCACAACAAGTTGGAGAGAGACTCGACAAATGGGACTACCTTAAAATAAAAAGCTTCTGCACAGCTAAATCTATCACAACCAAGGTAGAAAAAATATTTACCAGCAATATATCAGACACAGGGTTAAAATCCTGTATATACAGGGAACTCAAGAAACTAATCCCTCCCAAACCTAACAAACCAATTACTAAATGGGCAAGGGAACTAAAGAGGGACTTCTCAGGTGAAGAAATAAAAATGGCAAAGAAACACATGAGGAAATGTCCATCATCCCTGCTGGTGAAGGAAATGCAAATAAAGACAATCCTGAGATACCACCTTACCCCAGTCAGAATGTCCCACATCCATAAATCAGCCAACGACAAATGCTGGAGGGGATGTGGTGAAAGAGGAACCCTATTACACTGCTGGTGGGAATGTACACTTATACAACCACTTTGGAAAGCACTCTGGAGGGTCCTTAGAAAGATAAAGATTGACCTCCCTTATGACCCAGTAATACCACTTCTAGGCATCTACCCTGAACAACAGGAACCAATATAAAAGGACACGTGCACCTCCATGTTTATTGCAGCACTGTTCGCAATAGCTAGGATATGGAAACAACCCAGATGCCCCACCACAGATGAATGAATACAAAAATTGTGGTATCTATACACAATGGAATACTATGCAGCCATTAGAAATGACAAAATAATGGCATTTGCAGGGAAATGGATGGAGCTAGAAGGAATCATGTTGAGCGAGGTAAGCCAAGAGCAAAGAGACAAACGGTACATAGTCTCCCTGATAAGTGGATGCTAAAACCAAAACGTTAGGTGATACGACAGAACTAACAGGACTTAAGAAACAAAGAACTCTGAACCACTACTAAATATCCCCATGCTGCTGATCACATGTATGGGGTATATGTGTACAACTTTATATGTTATAGACTGTGATAGACAATTTGCTCCAGGAAAGTTAGAATGAACTTGTGACTTTAAATGAGCATCATTATTCCACAATACTGTGAAATTTGGGAAATTATGTAATCACTTAATCACAATTTTAAAAAAAAGAACCTGGGGAAGGTTGGGAGGAAAGGGATGGTAGGGGGAAAACAATGGAGGGGGTAACAATGCTCAATAGGAAGTGTACTCATTACTTTATTCATGTAACTGTAACCCTCTGTATAGTATCTTTACAATAAAAAATTTAAAAAAATGCCTTCCTTGGAAGGAAAAAAAAAGAATAATACATTGCAATAGATTTTTCTACCTAAGAAAATCCCATACATGACTTAGAGCCACATACTTCCCCATGATTGGCGAGCACAGATCCAGGATCTATAACTCCCTGGCCTTGGCGGTGCCATCCTTTTATGTACAGTGCAAAGTCTCCTTACCCCCCTACATAAACAAAGGCATTCCTTTCAGTCTGATGGAAAAATACAAGGAACACATCATTGAGCAAAGGCTCGTTTCAATCAAATCTGGAGGAATGGTGAGTCACAACAGGCCTGGAAATCTACCTTTTGAGTTGCACAGTCACATCTGGATGGGTTTATGTTTGATTGTGTCTCTTCTTGAGAGGACCAGAGCGCTGCTGAGAAACCAGAGAATTCTGCCAGCCCAGCATTGGAGGGAATAGTCAGTAGACAGCAGAGGACAGAACGCTGGGATGGCAACATCTGTGAGCCAGGCCTCTGGAGAGCTGGCTTAAATCTTGCAGATAGAAAGTAGAAGCCAGAAAAATAAGGTATCACCTTTGCCTGATTCAGTGGGAACAAATACCTTCCTGAGCAGTCCCCAAATCTTGTAGACATGAGAACTGCTCCACCCATCTTCATGTAGAAACACTGCTCCAAAGAAGAGTCAACCAAAAGATCAGAATGACTAGTCATAATGGAGCCATTTGGCAGTGTTCTCAGTTCTCCATCAAAAGGTCATTGGAATTGCAAACAGCTGACACACATGCCAAGTTGTTTGCAGGAAAAATTGCTTGTCACAATGAAGTCCTCTTGTCTTGGACAGGTTTGCTCATCTGCTTGTTTGCACAAAAGAGAATGAAGCAGATGTTCTTCATGCTCTGACATTAACTTGAAACCAACAGACCCTCTGGCATTAGAGGTCTGAAGTCCCAATGGGCACCTAGGAACTCGGGAGGATCTGGTCCCCCCAACCCTAGCCTCTCATACCCCGTCCATAGTGAAAGAGGAACCAAGATTCATCTGAGTTGTCTTTGTGTAAAACAGGTTAAGTGGTGGTTTTTATAAATCTCCTAGGGTTTTCTCACTACCTGGCAAGGTGAACTTGGACTGTGGCAGGAGAGTCATAGATTTGGTGAATTCCAACATAAGTGACAAGCTATTTACAGTTATTATGTGACTCTAAAGAATGGACGGCTTTTCTGTGGATTTTTTTGACATTTAAAAATAGAGTATTTTTGAAGGGCATGATTTCAGACTCACTTAGCAGTTTCACTTCTCTAGCCTGGACACTGTATGCCTGGGTTCCACAGCCACAAATTCAAATATTTGGAAGACAAAGTAAAGTGCATCTGAGCTGAACATGTATATTCTTGTCATTATTTCCTAAATGATGTGAAAGGGCAACTATTCACATGACATCTGCACTGTGCTAGGTAATCTCAGCAATCTACAGATGATTCAAAGTGTTCAGCTCATATGCAGTGCTAAACTGTGGGGGGCAGTAGTGTAGTTGTGGAAGTGGGAGGAAAGGGATGGTAGGGAAAAACAAAGGAGGAGGCATCAATGTTTGATAAGAAATGTACTCATTACCTTGCTCATGTAACTGTAACCCCCCTGTATTTTCACAATAAAAAAACTTATAAATAAAAAATAGGCCTAAAAACAAAAGCAGACATCTTAACATTAAAAATTAGCAAAAGTCCTGAACAGGTATTTCACATGAGGAAATGGGAAAAACCAGTAAACTTGTAAAGATGTGTTCAATGCCATTCATAGATTATGAGATGCCAGTTCACATTCATCATCGGGAGAGGAGAGAGAGAGCAATGACCAAAACCACACATGAACTGTGGCTACAAGGTGCAATGGCTTTGTAAGTCTATTATCTACCAACCAGGCAGAATTAAACACGTAAGACCCAAGAGTCTCTGTGCTCTAATCCTAACAATGTATTGTTCAGTCTTCTGTGTATTGTAAGCACTTCATATGTTTTCTGAAATCATGACAGCTCTACCCAAACAAATTAAAGCCCAGGCATCAAGCTGAACACAGTAGTTCAGCCCTCTAATCCCAACTATTTGGGAGATAGAAATCAGGGATATCATGGTTCAAAGTCAGCTTAAGCAAAAAGAAATTGACAAGTCTGCATCTCAACCAATGGCTGGGCTTGTTGATTTACACCTATTATTCCCAGCTGTGGGGAAAGCACAATGGCTGGGTGCAGAGGAGCCTGCCTGTCACCTCCAGAAATGCAGGGAAGCATGAGAAGGAAGATTGCAGACCAGGTTGTCCCAGACACAAAGCAAATCCTACCTCAAAAATAAAAGGGGGCTGGGGGCCGGTGGCTCACACCTGTAATCCTAGCTATTCAGGAGGCTGAGATTTGAGGATCACAGTTCAAAGCCAGCCCGGGCAGGAAAGTCCACAAAACTCTTATCTCCAATAAACCACCAGAAAACTAAACGTGGCGCTGTAGCTCAAGTTGTGAAGTGCTGGCCTTGAGCTGGATTGGTGAGGGACAGCTCTCAGGCCCAGAGTTCAAGCCCCATGACCAACATTAAATAAATAAATCAGTGAATAAAAAGCGCTGGAGGCATGTCTCAAGTGGTAGAGCAGCTGCCCTGCGAGCACAAATCCCTGAGTTTATCCTCAGTATTGAAAAACAATGAACAAACCAACAAAAAAGGGCATCAATATTTTTCATCTCTCCAGCTGAGTCCAAGGTACAGCCCAGTTTTCCAGCCAGCTATACACTGTGGTCATGGCCTTTCACCTCCCTTTAAATTCTGGTGCACAGAAGTCCCAGAAGTAATGGGCCATGAGAAGCACAGGAAATAAAGTCTCATCTACTCTCTGTCCTCAGCACAATACATGCAGGAAAGAGCTCCTTCCTCTGTTGATGCATATAAAGGAAGCCTTTCTGCAGCCCTGTCAGTCAAAGTACAGCATGACCTGCTCTCCAAAGTCCAGTTGGGTGGTGGAGGTTCGAATGCACTGAGGAGTGGCTTTTCTGTCCTGCAGGGGCCAAAGGCTGGGACACACGTGAGTGAAAGGTCTACACTGAATACATCTGGCAGTGTGTGGCTCCTGTGATCTTTTCTGACACGCTTTCATCTGCAAGGTGAACCTTCTCGACAAATAAGAACTTCCTCTTCCTTTTCTAAGTTTTCCAATAGTCAATATAAATGTTGGTTGGTTGACCTTGCAATTCAATTGCAGTCTGTCTAACCTAACAATTGTCAATGGAAGAAAAGAAAAGTCTGTTTGGGTTTTTAATTTTTAAAGATATCCTTTTGGAATTATTAAGAAGCTTTAAAATTTGTATGACCTACCTTGGGAGCTAAGTTTCTCACCAGTGTTTCCAGAATGCAAAGAAGTCATCCTAAAAGCTTTGGAGAGAAAATGGCTTGTAACTATTCCATGCATAAAATCCTGTGGTCCTTCAGGTGGACCTGTTGCAACAATGAGAAGTACAAAATGTCATGTCAAAACCAGCTTTACAATGTCGGTGGGGGGGGAGGGGGGTATAATTGGGTGGGGGGAGGGGGGAGGCTGGGAAGGGAGGTGAAGGGTAAACAAAGGAGGAGGCTGCAATGCTTGGTAAGAAATGTATGCATTATCCTGCCCATGTAATTGTAGCCCCTCTGTACAGTATGTTCTCAAATAAAATAAAATAATATTAAAAAAAAAAATCCTGTGGTCCTGCGCAGAGTAAGACTGGGTTAAAGCAAAGTCAGGTATATAGTAATAATTTTTCCTGTTAGTTGTTTTACCAACTTGGTATCAGAAGCCTTATGATACTGAAAGGCTGTCTAATGGTCTTGAAGAAAAGTCCACAGACACAGAGGGAGAGGCAAAGCAGCAAAGATTTATTAAAGAAAAAGATAAGCAGAGCTCTTGCTGGACAGGCAGGGTCCTCAAGGGAAGGCAGGGCTTGAGGTGCATTGTATTGGTGTTAAGCTGTTCTAGTACAGAGCTACATGACTCACTGAAAGACCCCAGACTCACTGGGATGCTTTCTTCTACGGGAGGGTACCCCACGAACCAAGACTCCAAACCAGCAGATGCAACAAGCAAGAGGATTTTATTAGGCGTTTGCGCAAACGGGCTCCCTGTCCAAGGCAGACTGGAAGCCCGGAGCAGCGGTTTACAGGCCCTTTTAAAGACAAAAACCACAGGATTAGCATAAGACCCCAGGCTCCCCAGGATTGGCTCAGCTTAAAAATTATCATATACTCCAGCAATCATTTTTGTAACACTTGTTTGTTGAAAACTGGTTGGTTCCCTAGGGGAGGCTTCTCTGGGGGGGAGTCCACATAGTTATAGGCTCGCGATTGGTTGACATTTGACCTAGTTTGCTGGGCTGGCCAGATGGTCCTTGTCTTGAGCCCCCTGCCGTGAGTTTTTACACAGGAATTCAGGAGAACATATGCTTTTGTTTTTTATCTATGTTTGCAGACCTTGTCCCTGGGCCTGCATCTGGACTTTGTAACTTTTTAACTTATTTCTGGGAAGGGAAGAGTCAGTGTTAGCACAAGCAGGTTTACAGAAGCAGAATTAGCAGTTAGCATATTGTAAAATGGACATAGCCCCAATTTCAATCTTTCATTCCCTCCTCTTGTCTTTGGACTAATTTTAATCTTAAAATTTAGGGTGTCTCTATATTATCTTGTGTGGTGTCAGTTGTTCTCAATGCTTGGTATTTGGATCTCAGAACTAATAGACGGACTGAGCTGATCTTTTTTTTTTTTTTTTTTTTTTTTTACAAGTCTGTTGAGTATACAAGGTCCGATTGTAACAAAAGTAACAGTACCAGGGCCCTTACATTTTTTTTCCACCAGTCCTGACTCCGTGTATCACAGTTAACTTAATTTTATACCAGCTGCACTTGTAAGCTCCAATTTTAAGACATACTCATACCATCTGTGACATACTTAAACTTTCTGAGGTTTGTCTTAAAGACAATCCTTACTTTTCAAATCCTTTCTTATCCAAAGGGGATACCAATTTTTCTCCAGTTCCTTTCCCAAGGCTTTCTTTACTACCTCCCGATCCCTTTCAGTTTATTATTTCCATTGATAACACACTCAGGTTATTACCATACCAGAGCCAAACTAGGCTGTGACCATAGAGTGGATTTCCAGTCACTATGCACTGAAGTGCCTAAGGCAAGCAAGCCAGTGATATCCTTGTCCCCAATATCCACTGTGGGAAGAGAGGGTTTCTGGATATCACCTAAAAGAATGTCCCACAAGTTCTTAGATTTAGCAGCAGTCAACCAGGAAGCAGACTCAGGTGATGGAATCAGGCAGGAGTTCCTCCAGGTGGCTGTCAGGTCATCATTCCCCAACAGCAGCAGCAGCAGCCCCCGCAGCAGCCCAGGCTCTCAGTGGCTCCAAGGGACTATCCCACCTCATGCTGGGCTGTAAATTCCTACACAGACTGGTTAAAGATACATTGCATAGGCTTGGCAGGCTTTGATCCTGCTGGTCTTTAAGATCTTTAAACAATAGCCCAGGACAATTTACCAAAATCACAACCTTTTTACTAACCAGATATTTTTGTAAATAGACACAGAAGGCTCAGTCTTGTAACCATCTCTGACAGATGCAGTCTCCACACCTTGCACACCTACAACAGTTAACACTATTTTTATGTCTTTTTTTTTATTTTATCTATTTTGCCTCATTTCTCCAAAACTGACTCTGGACCCTTGAACTTAAAATGGGGGTAGAAGAGCGAAGGTCTATCTTCTGTAACTTTTTCAAGCTGACTTCAGGGGCGTTGATCTTACCTAGCCAGGAACCTATAACCTTAGCCTATTTTACAAAGAGGCCATCAGGGTTAGATGTCATTAAGAACAATATTTTGACAACTGCACAGACCTTTTCTCCAGCTACAGCAGTGTAGCTTGTTTAGCACTCTGGTTTGCAAAAGCATCTTCCTAGATGGCTTAGGAATGTGATCTCTAATGATCCCAAACAATGCCTAAGACAGATATCAATAGAAACACACTCTCTGTATTTTTCCTGAGCAGATGAACTTCATGTAACTAGTGTCAGCTCAATTAGAGCTGCCAATTAGAGCTTTTGGCACATAAAGGGGCTGAGATTTAAGCTATTTCCCATATTTTATAACATTAGCTTTTTACTATCACAGAGGACTGGCAAGTGTCTGTCCCTTACAAGGTAGATAGTCATGGACATTAGGCATGCTTACAAACTCTTCCCATGACCTCCCGGCTCTGACCAGTTTTGAAGGGCCATGCACAAGTGACTCTAGGATCTGACATTTCTGCCATCCAAGCAGTGGTTTACTGCCTCTGGATGCTCCTCCATTGCTCCTCCATTGTGTGCATGTACACGTGTCTATAGAAGTTTTAAAAGGAAAAAACACCCCAAAATGACTTACGTTTTCTAACAAGATGATTTTTGTCAAGTTGAAGCTTTTCCCTTTAAACCCACTTGTTTTAAAATATTTTATGTGGACAGTATTCTAAAACAAAGTATTTCCCACACTCTAATTCCAACCAGTTGAAGAAAAGAATGGGCTCATTTCACCAGCAGTGTGACAGCCTGTGGTCTCATGGTGTTTGAAGACAGTGGTGTTTTCAGAACCCACTGAGGGGCTGAGGACATGCTGAGCTCCACACTTCAACCCGGGCTCCTCTGCTGGCTTCCTGAACCTCCCCATCATTTTCTACTGAGTGATTCTTCTTTTATTATATAACCTTGTTAAATATTAAAACTGTGTATCCTTTGCACCCACTTGTGGCTAAATACTGTGCCTTTAATTGTGTTCTGCTTTGAACATATGAGCTGTTTTATTCCCATGCAGTCAAATATATTGATATTTCTATTTGTGATGTAGTTTTTTCCTCAGAGAGTCACTCCACGTCCAGAGATTAAATCAGTATGAATTTAAATTTCTCCTAAAAAGGCAGAAAGTCTGGCTGACAGCCGTGGACTTCTATTTGTCCTTATTTCCTCTGCTTTCAGTGGTGACTGCATGCTGCCATCCACAGCACAGCTGTAGGCTGGGCCCCTTCCATTTCTGATGGGCAGAATCCTTGAAGGCTGATGTTCACGTTAGCTTGTTTAGAAATGAATGAAGGATGTGAAAATGGAACCAGGTAACTTGGGATGGGTGGGGAGGGGAGAGATGAGAGAGAACTATGGGTGGAAGGGGTGGCATTGACCAAGGTGCATTGTACTTATAAACTGACATCTTGAATTGAAACCCCTTAATACAACTACTTACAGATAATAGAAAGGAAACAAAAATAGAAACAAAGAGGAGACCGAGAAAAAAAAAAGAAAGAAAAAGAAGGAAAAAAAGAAGGAAAAGGAAGGCAGGAGGGAGGAGGAAGAAAGGAAGGAGGGAAGGAAGGAAGGAAGGAAGGAGGGAGGGAGGGACAGATGAGGGAGGACAAGATGGAGAGAAGACACAGTGGACCAAAGCTCTGTCAACACAGTTAAGCCACTCTTCTCCATTGGGCCTTGGCTGGCTCTGCTTTCTAATTCTCTCTTCTCTCCTGATTGCTTTCCCAAAAGATGGAACTGCAAGGGGTTGAGTTGTGGGCAGTTTGAGCAGTTACTTCAAACAAATCGCTCTAATTTTATTTCTTTTTACTTGCGGCTATAATCATAACCCTTAGAAAAGCTTAGTGAGCCCCTTGAGTTGTATCAATCTTAAGTGTTTTACTCTTTTTTTTAACCTGCTAATAGCTTGGTGTGTTTGTTGTCTTAACAAAAATGTCCAAAATGTGCTTCTGAATTTTCATTTATAGGAAGCATAGCTGCATTGTTTTGACGTATTATGAATTGGGAATATAATCCAAGGCCCCTTCAATGCCTGAAACCATGGATAGTACCCAATCTTATGTATTCTGTATTATTTCCTATATGTCCATACCCACGATCAAAGTTTAGTTTAGATTAAGGCAGAGGAAAAGACCTATCTGATAGGTATAGGCCACTCTCCCAGCAGCAGATAGCAGCTGAACCATCACCATGCTAAATGAGTTCTGTAGACTAGCTCATTTAATTCTATCCACAGCCACACACTGGAAGTATTCTTTCATACCTATTTTACAGATGAGAAAACTGAGGCAGAGACAAATAACTTACAATTCAGACCAGTACCTAATTGTGGCCCCATATAATCTACCACCAGGGCCTGGAGGAACCTTTGTAGGATGGAAAGGTAGACCAGTATTTTAGTGTATTGTGACAGTCTTATAACAGTGTTTTCATGTTGTTGCTAACCTACTAGAAAAAAAAAAAAAAGATGTATCACCATCATTTCTAAGCCTCTGAATTGCATATTAGCAGTTTTTGTGGTCTGATCACCAGCCACTTGTATATCTTCCAGTGTGAATCATCTCTATCCATCATTTTCTACTGAGTGATTCTTCTTTTATTATATAACCTTGTTAAATATTAAAACTGTGTATCCTTTGCACCCACTTGTGGCTAAATACTGTGCCTTTAATTGTGCTCTGCTTTGAACATATGAGCTGTTTTATTCCCATGCAGTCAAATATATTGATATTTCTATTTGTGATCTAGATTTTTTCCTCAGAGAGTCACTCCATGTCCAGAGATTAAATCAGTATGAATTTAAATTTCTCCTAAAAAGGCAGAAAGTCTGGCTGACAGCTGTTGACTTCTATTTGTCCAAGACTGCTTCATTATAATCAAAGTGGAAATAAACATTCTCTGGGATTTCTAGAATTTGGAAAACACAATTTATAGGCATTTCAAAGCAGCAAATGTATTTTCTTCCCTCTACCCCTAACAAAAAGGGCAAAGAGAGGAAATGCAAATACACATTGCTCATGAGAACTGCATCTGGACCTGGCTTTGAGTCCTAGAATTCTGCTTTGTTGGGTAAATTAAATTGGCTGCCAAGGAAAGAGAGTAGTACGTGGTATTCAGGCAAAGAAAAGGTTTCTTTGCAGGCTGCTTCTGGTCAAGTTGGAAGCCCAAGCAGCAGGAATAAAAAAGGGTTGAACCACAGGCAAGCTAAGGGCAGAAGAAGGTGTGGCCACACCGGCTGGGGATGTGACCTGGGGTGGGGGGAGGGGAAGGTGACTGCCTCCACCTGTGTTGGTTACCTGGGTGAAACAGCTATTGGGCGGAGTCTGAACCAAGAGGAGGGAGGAGTCTGCTCTGCCTTCCCAGGGTGGACCTTACAAGAATCTTATTGACTTCCCTGCCCAGGCTAGCTTGAACCATGATCTTCAGACCTTAGCCTTCTGAGGAGCTGGGAGTGCAGGAGTGAGCCACTGGTGCCCGGCTGCCCACCTCTGTTGGCACTGCAGCCCATTTGGGTAGGCTAAGCTAAAAGTAATTTGGAAGTTGTTCTTTTGAAGTTTAAACTCTAGGAGGAAGCACTGGAAATCAGAATATCTGTTCTCCACATTTACAGATTACAACACCAAATGTCTGTTTACAAAGCTCAGAAATAATCTGATTATCTGACCACAAACCCTTTGTATTCCACTCCTGATTCCTATTCTGTCCTTGCTGTTGGCTGACAAGAAAAAGCTTTGAGACAAACTACATTTTTCCCCACCGTCATTAGGAGTAGAATGTTCTCTCTAAAATGAACATAGCTGTGTTTTAGAGGGAAAGGGCACGGTGATACCATTCATGCTGAAGTCTAAGCCTGAAATTATTTCCGTGTTGTTTTCAGAGATTTCTTCATTTTGTCAATTAAAGTAGGAGTGATGTTGAAAGGGTTGATTTGCTGTTGCTTACAAAAGCTAGTCTTTAAGTGCTTAGAAGACAAATTATGATTAAAACCTAGACACACTAACCATGATAACAGATATGCCCATTTTTTAATAAATTTGTTTTGAATAAAACTTTCCAAACCAATTAATATTCCATTATATGTGTATGCTTTGTTCATTCAATACCATACTTTAATTTCCAGGTACCAATGAACCAGTTCTATTACCTTTAGATTAGTTAAATAAGCCTAGAGTATATTAATTTTAGACATTAAAAACCTACAGCTATTGTATGATCCAATTTTAAACCCTTGGTATTGCAAGTCATTTATCAGCAAACAGTTCATAACTTGGAAGTTACATGGTAGTTTATAATGTTTTATAGGATACTGAGTTATTATGTTTGAAAATAATAATTGTGATGGATATCAAAATGACCAAGTCAAATGAACAGTCACCCACTTCCAATGGCTTTTCACACCACATCGCTAAAAGATACTTAAACAATTATGCTACCACCAATGACAATACTTGAAAGTGCCAGACACATGTCTTTAATGCCAGCTACTCAGAAGGGAAAGAGCAGACAGATCACAAGAAGTTCTAGTGACAAGAAGTTCTTGGGCAAGAAGTTTTTGAGACATCTCTGTAATAAAGCTAGACATGATGGTGCATGCTTGTCTTCCCAGCTAAGTGAGAAGTACAAAGAAGAGGATCATGGTCCAGGTTTAGGCATAAGCTCAAGTCCATCTTGGAAAAACAACAACAGAGGGGAAAAAAAGGCTAAGGACAGGAATCCAACAAGAAGTAGAAGGCCCTGAGTTCAAATGCTCCCCATCGAAAAAAATAAAAGGAAGAAAAGAATGCATGTAAGGGTCTGGAAAGGCGGCTCAGTGGTAGAGTGCTTGCCTTGTATGCATGAGGCCCTGGGTTGGATTCTTCCGCACCACATAAGCAGAAAAAGCTGGAAGTGGTGCTGTGGCTCAAGTGGTAGAACACCTGCCTTGAGCTGAAGAGCTGAGGGACAGTGCCCAGGCTGAGAGTTCAGGCCCCATGACCTACCAAAAAGCAAAAAAACTAAACCCCCAAAAAACAAACCCCCAAAACAGCAAAGACTTGTTGAAGAAAAAGTTAAGCAGGCTCCTGCTAGGCAAGAGGGTCCCAAGAGTGAGCTTAGCCTGGGGTGCGTTGTGCATGAGTGAATAAGGTTCAGTTAGGAGAGAGCTATATGACTCTTGAGATCTGCATCCTTACTCCCTCTGACCAGGTGCTCCATCCTGGATAACTCTGGGGTTCCTTCAGTCTACTGTTCACTTGCAGGTCTTCCATTACCATGGGCCATGATGTGATGCCTAGTGGCCTGCATGTGTTATGCTCACAACCATGGTGCTATGGAGTTCAAGGGCCTGCACACAGGACTTCTCAGGACCATGGTGAGGGATGTAGAACCTCAGGGGAGGGAGTTGTCCTGAGGACCCTAGATGTCCCTTTTTCTGATCTCACTGTGATTGGCTTTTAGAATACATCTCTTAATTCTGAAGCAAATTCGGTTTGCTGTGAGATTCATCTGCATCCCTTTCTTCCCTGATAAAACCCCAAAGCTAGAAGTTTTGCACCCCTCCCCCTGTCTCTTTTATCAGTCATGGGGCTTGAACTCTGGGCCCTTGCGCAGTACTTCAGCTCTTCAGCTCAAGGCTAGCACTCTACCACTCGAGCTATAGGGCTACTTCCAGTTTTCTGGTGGTTTATTGGAGATAAGAGTTTCACGGACTTTGCTGCCGGCTGGCTTTGCCCACGATCCTCAGATCTCAGCCTCCTGAGTAGCTAGGATTACAGGTGTGAGCCACCAGAGCCTGGCTCTGGTGAAGATTCTTGCAAGAGCAAGAACCACACACAAATGTAGAATTTTTTTTAGACAAAATAAATAAATAAATGAATCACTGGGAAATGAATCTTAATAAGTTTCACCACATTCCTACAAAAATTAGGTTACATCTTGACAAATACTCAATTTATAAAAACTCCAAAGATCTTAAAGACAAGCCTGTAGTGCATTATGTGGTATAGGATTGGAAAAAACAATCACTCAGGTCTCTGTGACACTAAATGCCAAAGACACATCATTGGCAGAGTTCTTTTTGAGGGGAGAAAATTTTGCCATAATTTTACCATATGCAAGATAATTTTCCAGTATGAAATCAACTGAAAAATAGTCTCAAATTTGCAACTATTTAAAAATATAATAGCCCTTCACCCTTATTTTAAAAGATGAATCTCAGCTGGAGTGTGGCTCATGTGGCACGGCACCTGCCTAGCAAGGGCAAAGTTCTGAGTTTAATCCCTACCATAGTCAAAAAAAGGTTTTGTTTGCTCTAAAAACATCATGTATTCCATTTAAGTGAAAGAGAAAGTGAAGACTCAATAATGTATTTATGTGCCCATTTATTTATCTATTTATCTATTTGTGTTGGTCCTGGGGCTTGGATTCTGGGACTAGGCACTTCCTCTGAACTTCTTTTGCTCAAAGATGGCATTTGAGCCACAGTTCTATTTCTAGCCTTCTGGCAATTAATTGAAGATGATTCTCATTTACTTTTCTGTCCCGGCTGGCTTTGAAGCAGGATCCTCAGATCTCAGCCTCCCAAGTAGCAAGGATTACAACTATGACCCAACTGCACCCAACAAGAATGTATATTTTTGTGCCCAAGATAGGCTGCAATATTGGGTACCACTTAATTCAAAGACTTACTTCAAAAACCAAAAGCAAATCTCAATAAAAAGTAAAAATAATATTTTTTGCAAAGAAGAGATATACTCCAAGAAATATTTGGTTGTCAAAATCTTAGTCACAAACAGAATTATGTTACAAAAGCCAGGAATTAGGGTGATTATGACAGAAAGGAAAATCTTGATAATTTTCACCTTTCATGTAAAGATGATTTGAACAATTGGTTTTCATTCTGGATCTTGATAGAAGATGATTCTGCTGTTTTACTTTTAAAACATAAAGGTAGCAAACAAGTAACAAAATCAAAACACAGCATGCAACCCTTAGGTTTGTGGTATCATTCTACTTTTGTTTTTCAAAATGCCTCTAAAAGATTTATATTGAACATATAGGATGTTACCTATATGGGATGTTTTTTGTTTATTTTTAATGTTTAGTGTTTTCTACAGTAAGCATATATTTATTCATTTAAAACATAAAATAAAATTTAATTCAACACATACACAAATTAAAAAAAAAAGATGTAAGAAAATTCCCAAGGAGCCACAGTTATTTACCCTGTGAAACTCACTATGAGAAACCTTTCTTATTACATGCAGACTGAATTAAACATGCACCAGAATATAAGTTTTAAGTCAAACATTTAGTTAGAGCTTTGTGGGGAGAAATAAGAACTAAGGGCAAGAGACAGTATATAAATTTAAATCATAACCATGCCCATTTTGCTAATGATTTGGTAGCAAAAGACATGTCTATGTTAGATAACCTTTACCAGTAATTTAGATAATCTTGCTAATAGCTGAGAACACATCACTCACTTATTATTTTTTAATTTTTAATTAATGAACTAATTAATTAATTAATGTATTTATTTTTGTCGGTTTTGGTGCCTGAACTCTGGGCCTGGGTGCTATTCCTCAGCTCATCAGCTCACTAGCACACTACTACTTGAGCCACAGTGCCACTTCTGGATTTTTCTGTTTATGTAGTACTAAGTAATCACAACCAGAGCCTCATGGATAAAAGACAAGCACTCTACCCTGAGCCACCGGGAGGAGTACTGAAGAACTATAGTTAACACCCTCCTCTAAATCTGGAATATTTAAGACTAAGTGTTCTCAATACAGTCTCTGACTCTATGCTCAAGATGTTCAAAAAGGAAGTATCTAAGTGAAAGTTATCTATTCCTGTGTACCGGATTTATGAAGATGTTCCTATTGGAATAGCCTGTGGGAGTGGCTTGAAACAAAACAAAACAAAAAAAGTACCAGTGGGTTCCTTGAACATTTTACTAACCTTTGAGCAATCCATTGCAGCAGCCTTGAAGGCACATTCTAATAAGAAAAGCTGAAATCCATCCTTTGCCTAAGAGATCACTCAATGTGCACTCAATGGGAAAAGAGAAAGAAGTTGGGAGATGAGGCCTGTCCAGAACAGTTGCCTCCTCAAGGCAAATACCTTTCAGCTGTGTACAGTAGCTGTTCTATTCTGAGAGCAAAGGGAGACAACTCAGTCATGCAGAATGTTTAAGATAGGCAGGCAGACAGGCAAGCCACCATCCATACAAATAGTCATTTTTTCTGGTAAATGATTTGGGCTTTTTATGAATCACGTAGCATTGCACAAGAAGTATCTCAAGGTCTGGATGAATTTGTGGTTTTCTTGGGGGAGATGGTTGCATTGGCTTATTTGCCAAGTGCCACTAGGATGACAGACACTCAAACAGGAAGTGAGGAGACTGAAAGGAAAGATGATATGTCTAGAAAGGCTCATGGCCAAAGTGTTATAGACAATGTTTTCAATTTTCAAAGAAAATATGTGCCCATTATTTCAGTTACAAAGGAAAGAAGTAAAACAAACACAATTCATATACAGAGCTTTGATGCTCTTGAGTATATATTTTTTTACTTGGCAAGTAATATCCAGACAGACTTCTGTTCAGAGCTGTTTAACATTTCATTATATGGGTGCACTGAGAATGATGATATCAGTGTGGGAGACCAATGTAGCCAAAGTATGGAATCATACTGAAAAACCAAAGAGTTAAAGCCATAAGGGACAGGCTGGCCTAGGACTGGAAGGGAATGAGTGTTAGCCAGTGCTTGGAAGGATTTGTAGATAGTGGATAACTTGTAAGGTTTTAGAAATTAATAAAAATAACTGACAGGAAATATTGGCCTAAAAATGTGCAACGGGCATTTAGAAAGAGAGACAGATGTGAATAGGAAGTTCACTTATGAATTTATTGCTATTATATTTCCAGAAGACAATTATATTTACCAACATATTCAACACATCCATGTTTTGATTCAACAATTGGTCTGAAGGGCTTTTGTGTTGTTGTTGTTTTTGCCAGTCATGGGGCTTGAACTCAGGCATTGGGCACTGTCTCTGAACTTTGTTTACTCAAGCTAACACTCTAGCACTTGAGCCAAAGTGCCACTTCCAGTCTTTTCTGTTTATGAGGAGGTGAGGAATTGAACCCCTGGCTTCATGCATGCTAGGCAAGCACTCTACCACTTAGCTACCTTCCCAGCCCTAAAGGTTTTCTTTGTTTTGTTTTGGTTTTGTTGGCTGTGGGGCTTCAGCTCTGGGCCAGGGTGGTGTTGCTGAGCTGTCCTGGCCAAGGCTAGCACTGTATCACTTGAGCCACAGCACCACTTCCGATTTTCTGGTGGTTAATTGGAGATAAGAGTCTCACAGACTGTCTTGCCCAGGCTGGCTTTGAACTGTGATCCTCAGATCTCAGCCTCCTGAGTAGCTAGGATTACAAGGGTGAACCACCAGAGCTCAGCACTGAAGGCTTTTGGTCTTTTAAAATAACATTTTAATGTTTTGGTTCTGGATATTGAACCTGGAGCCTCTCATGCTGCACAAGTTCTCTATCACTGAGCTCAAACCCAAATGAATTTTAGGATATTTTTGGAAATAATGAGATAAAATAGAGAATATGTAAATAATAGAAAAATGGTTAAGCTGTTTATGCAAAGATGTTCATTGGATTATTATTGATAATAAAGAAGAATTTTTTTTTACTAATTCATGATATGAAATCCTGTGAAGTAGTTAATTCAGATGAAACTTCATTTATTAACACTGACATGGCTTCATATATGTCACTGAAAGCAGAGGCCAAGAAGTAGTATAATCAGAGTATAATCTTTCGCCTTTACATTCATCCATACCTAACATCTCTGTCAGCTTTTTGTGGCTGTGATAACCTACCTGAAATGAGTGAGGAAAAGGTTTATTTTGACTCATGTGTGCAGAGGCTTCTGTCCATGTGCTTGGCTTTTACTGTTTCAGGGATTGTAGAATGGTTTGTAGAATAGAGGAACAAAGCTGTTCATCTCATGGCAGCTGAGGACAAGAGGATTGAGAGAGAGATACACAGACAGAGAGAGACAGAGACAGAGACAGAGAGACAGACAGAGGGCAGACAGAGAGATATAGGAAGACAGAGACAGAGAGAGGCACACACACAGATGGCTTGGGGTTCCTCAGGGCTCGCCCCCAATTACCTAACTTCCTTCCACGAGGCCACACCTCCCAGAGGCTCTCAATAGTAACACAGACTGCTGACCAAGCCTTCAGAACACCGGCCTTTGAGGGATGCACCACATCCAAACACCCTATCCCATCCCTGTGATTCTTACAAAACTGTTACCACAGTGGTGGTTTGCTTTACTCAAAAAGTAAGGTGGCTGGGCACCCATGGATCACACCTGTAATCCTAGCTACTCAGGAAGCCAAGATGTGTGGTTGGAAGCCAGTCTGGGCAGCACAGTCAGTGAGACTCTTATCTCCAATAGACCACCTGAAAAACCCTCTGAAAGTGGAGCTGTGACTCAAGTGGTAGAATGCTAGTCTTGAGCACAAAACCTGAGGGACAGTGCCCAGGCCATACATACACAAATAAGATGACCAGCCTTACTCAACGGATGTTTTAGTAAATAAATAC
Organism: Dipodomys merriami; assembly: GCF_024711535.1. Classification (NCBI taxonomy): domain Eukaryota; kingdom Metazoa; phylum Chordata; class Mammalia; order Rodentia; family Heteromyidae; genus Dipodomys; species Dipodomys merriami. Next base: position 40,399 of record NW_027202923.1, on the reverse strand, counting down.
ATGTAATTCCCTTGTTTCCTTGCCATATGGAATGTACTAAAATACATCAGGGGTCTTGTCTTGTTGAAGCACAGTCCCTGCTCCTAAATGACACTAAGTATGTACCTACTAATATCAAATTAGTTCATGTTCAGTAATCTGTGTGTCTATAATATACAGGCACTTGCCAATTCTGCTTTCTTCTATGACAGGAAAGATTTTTCCCCAGGTCCAGTTTAGTCATGTGACAGTCTCTGGCTGGAAGACTCTGCAGTCTCCATGAGACTGGGTCCATTTCTGTATGACGCTATTGCAGCATGAAAGTCACTGGCTTGGAACTGAGAAATCTGACTTCACTTTCCTTCTGCCACTTGATAACACCGTCAGTTGGGCAAGCCACTTAACCTCTTCGGCTATTTCATTTATAAAACGGGTATAATGGAAGATCTTTCCTCGGGTTGCTGTGGAATTGGACTTCAATAAAAGAAACCTTTTCTTTACTTCATTCTTACATCTTCAGATGTAAAGTTTCAGACAGGAATGTTAGTGTCTGCAGTGTTTCATTATTATTTACCTTATTAAAAAGCAACATAGCCACAACACACTGCCTGCCTGGATGCTGAATTCCTTTTCCTTTATAATTAGTCTCTTTGAAATAAACTACAGAAATATCTTTCCCAAATATTACAAAACTTTCCTATTTTCCATAAATGAATATGCAAATGATTATTTAAGATAATGTAACTTTGCCATTAATCTACCTCTTTCTTCTTTTCAAATCCATAGTGTAGTAAAAGAAGGCCTCTCTTCTTTGTGTGTGTGTGTGAGGGGGTGTTTGTGTGTGTGTGTGTACAAAACCCTTTGCTCATGGATATAATATGCTATTTAAGTATTCTGCCTTCAGGCAGAAAACAAACAACCTAGTGATTTTTCCTTACTCTTGACTTTGCTCACTTATGCCCGAAATTCTAGACTCATTCGAGAACAGATTCTCAGGCTTAGAAGAAGTTACTACAGGACACCAGGCCTTTGGAAAGCAGCCCAAGGTGGCTACAAATCAAACAGGTTACATGTTCTTTTTTTCGACAATGTCACTTCTTTTAGACAATGTCACTATTTCTTTCACTTTCCTTCAGTTTCTTCCCCAGTCCCTTCCTGTGAGTTATTTCTCTACTTTTTACAAAAGACATATTGACTAAGGAGTACTGAGATCTTTACTGGGTATTCCTACAATACATTAATAGCCATTATAAATGCATTTTCCCATTGGCTCCATCTGTTGGGCAATTAAAATAAGCTCAGCACTGTCTGAGAGAAGCATTCGGATCCTAACATCTCTCATCTTAGAACTTAGAAGAAAAGACAAAGCCTAAAAAGATGTCCAATGTCACTTGGCTACAAGTGCAGGTGGGATTTCCACCGTGTCCCCCCCAATACCTGGGCCTTGAAATATTCTGCATCATTTCTCTGATAAGAATGGATGGTCAGTCTATTTGTTAACATTTATTGTAAAGTTGGAAGGATTCTTAGGTTTTGTATTTGTTTTAAAAGCTATTCTATTACGATTTTTAGACTCTATTACTACTTTCAAGTAGTTATGCAAAAGAGTTTCAATTTAGCATATTGTAACACCCAAATCTGAGACCCCCCAAAGACACAGAGTAGTTAAGTCCATTGCAAAAGCAAAGAGCCTTTTATTAGCAAGCTTGAGCCCAGACCAACGCCAGCATGGATACAGCGAAAGGCGAGGACCCCGAGCTCAGTTCACACAGGATTTTTTATAATGGGGTACAAACAAGTAAAGGGGGTTTCCAGTTTGACAAATACAGGATTGGTTGACATTTACAAAACAAATAATGCTCTCTTCCCATTGGTGGCTCCTGGTCTGCCTGACCCCAAAGTTAACTATTGGGAACATCTGGTCCTTTCCCAACTTTCCAGCTGCCCTCTGATTGGCTAGTTCCAGCGGTGTTTATCTGGCAGGAGGGCAGGCAGGTGGACATGCTGGTGGTTCCAGTGACTGAGCACACGCAGGACAACCGGCTCTGTGTTGTTTCTGCCCTGCCGAAGGGGAGGAGCTGAGTGAAGCCCCGCAGTCGTCTCCGAGTGCGAGGCTGAATGGAAGCCTGTGCAGAGCTGCAGGCGCTGCTGGCGGCCCCGGCGGCTCCGGGGGGTGAGGTGGCCGGTGGCCGGCCTTCTCCCTGCGCCCTCGGTGCGTGCGCGCAGTCTGGGCGCGGGCTGTGGCCGTTCCCTCTGTGTGAGGTGGGGACGTGGGGAAGTCGGGCCCCGGCCTCCGCGCGGTGGGCGGCGGGCGGGGGCGCGAGCGCCGGCCGGGCGGGCGGGGCCGGCGGTTGGCGGGAGTTCCCGGCGGAGCGCGCGGTGCTCTGCGCGGGTGCAGACGCAGGCTGCGGCCGAGGAAGAGGAGGTGAGAGCCGCGGCGCCGCCCGACCCGCAGAGTGAGTGCGAGCAGAGCGGCAGGACCGGCGGGGAGCAGCGATCCGCCGGCCTCCCGGTGCGCTGAGCCCCGAGTTCGCAATTCACTGCACGTGGGGTCGTTAGGGCTCAGGATGCCGGGAACCCCGCCTCCGCCTCCGCAGCCGCCGCCGCTGTCTGGAGACCCCGAGGCGCCGCGCGGGGTCGCTGACCTCGGGTCGGCGGGGAGGGGAGAAGGCTGCCGGGGCCGACGAGGAGGTGCCGGGGCCGGGGTTCGGCGTGGAGGGCTCCGGGGTGCGAGGGGCGGGGACCGGCGTGGGCCGGTCGGGATGGCGGGCTGGAGGCTCCAGGGGGAATGGAGGGACTGGAGCGGGGCAGGGTCTGGGGAGCGGCAGAGGGGGCCTGGTCCGGGGTGGGCGTGGACCCGGTGGGCGCACCCTGCAGGACGAGGCCGCCGCGCTAGCGTTCCCGGAGCCGGAGCAGAAGCGCGGCCTGGTGACCCTGGGGCGGCTTCGAGAGCTTCGAGGGACTCAGGTCCCAGGCCGAGCCCCTGGCAGGAGCGCGCTAGGAGGCGGGTGCACAAGGCTGGCTGACCACACAGGGGGCTCTGTCTCCAGGGCCTCCCCTCCCACTGATCCTGTCGCCCATGGAAGTTGGTCAGGAGGGTCAGGGGCCTTTGGTTTCAGGAGCAGCCCTGGCTTATTGCCAAAGGGCCTTCCTGCAGCAGGGCAGGTCCCCGCAGGGCCAGCCCAGGGCCCTGGACAGCTCCCCAGGCCTCAGCCTGCACAGGCCTCCCACCTCTGCTGGGGACGCTTGGATCTCACTGTCAGGGGTAGGATGTCCCAGAACCCTAGAGAGGGGGTTGTGGCCCAGAGGCAAAGGCTCCTGCCTGTGACTTGAGGTTAGGGACAGTGGGAAAATTTGAGCATTGAAAGAAGATAGCTAGAAAACAAGAGTAACTGAGTCTGCAATCTCTGGGAGCAATTTAGGGACCTGAGGGCCTGGTCCAGTTCTCTGCACCTGGAGATTGCAAAGGCTGCCAGAAGCTATTGAGGCCTTCTGTGCTCCAGGTTTGCATGGTTCCAAGGTTGTTTCAAGGATTTTTGTCCCATCATTTGTAGAACCGGGGAGCCTGCTAAGTTAGCAGGTGAGATCTTCAGCAGACATACAACACACTTAATTTTAACCCTCAGTAACCTCTGTCCTATGTATTGAAGTGTAGATTGAACAGATCGTGTGGCCTGCTGCTTTTCCCATTACACATGTCCTCAGTTTCTGGTGTGTTTGTTGTTAATTAGGTGAACTGGTAGTCTGTGAAAGAATAAGGATGAGGACTCCAGGTGGGGCTGGGGCTGGGGCTGGACTTGTGGGGAAAGGTAGGAACCAGACTCTTGGGTGGTGTCAGCCAGGGGTAGGCTCAGGCAGCAGTCTGGGGAAACTCAGGACCTGCTACTGGCTGCAGTGCTGGATGGCATGTGTCTAGTACAGCCATGCTGAGCACATCCCATTTTTCTTGTTCACTGAGTTCTCAGCCCAGGGCCTTTGCACATTCTGTATTTACACGTGAGTTGCTTTCTCTTATTTCCATTACTTTAGTCTGCTGAATTGTGGGTTTGCAAAGTTTCTCTGACCATTCCATCTAAAACAGCTACTAGAAGTCAGGTGTCTGTGGCTCATGCCTCCAATCCTAGCTACTTGAGAGGCCAAAATCCGAGGATCTCAGTTCAAAAGTATCCTGAGGAAGAAAGTCCTTGAGGTTCTTACCTCCAATTAGCCAGAAAAAAGCTGAAGTGGAAGTGTGTCTCATATGGTAGAACAGCAGCCTGGAGTAGCCTGAAGCTCAGCAACCACATTTGAGTGTCCCCAACCACCAAGCAGATGGCTTGTCTTAGCAGACATCCTGTTGAAATTGGAAAAGGTTGGGAATTGTTGAACCTGGCTGCCTTTTTTTTTTTTTGTAAAAATACCATATAGAGGGGTTAGAATTACATGGGCAAGGTAATGAGTACATTTCTTATCAAGCATTGTAGCCTCCTCCTTTGTTTCCCCTTTCCATCCCTTCCCATCCTCCCTGCCCCCCCCCAATCCTCCTCCTCCCCTACCAAAATTGTAAAGTTCATTTTCGACATGACGACTTGTACATCTCATTGTTGCAATGGGTCCACCTTGCAGAGCAGAAGGTGCTTGGGACAGCTGGGCACATTCAGTTTGGCTTCTGTCTACTAGGCTAGGGCTTGCAAGCTTAAGGAGTATGTGACGTGATAATACTAATTTGGTTGGTTCAGACTAGCATTGACTAACACATGTAGTAGGCCCAGCATAGGTATGCATGTCTCTAATTGTAACTATTCAGGAGAGATCTGAGATCTGAGGACAAAGGTTTGAGGCCAGCACAAGCAGGAGAATCCAAGAGAACCTTATCTCCAATTAAACATCAAAAAGCCTAAAGTGGAGGTGTGGCTCTCAAGGGTTAGAGCACCAACACAAGGGACAGGGCCTGGGGCTAATTAAAGCCCCAGTACTGGCACAATAAACAGAAAACCAAATGATAAAACCTGCAGTGGAGGTGAGCAGAGGAGAAATTGTTTCACAAAATATACACTGAGGTTTTTTAAAAAAAGTATTATTACCGGAAAGGTGATGTACAGAGGGGTCACAGTTACATAAGTCAGGTAACGAGTGCATTCCTTTTTGGACAATGTCATCCCTTCTCTTGCGTTCTCCCCACTTTTCCCTCTAGTCCCCACCCAATAAGTTGTAGAGTCCATTTTCAACATTGCCTATTGAATACTCCTGCTGTGTTTGTTCACTCTTTGTCCCTCCATTTTGGTGTTCCACCTTACCCTCCCAAAGACAGATAAATGAACAAGACAAGAGGAAAGGAAAATGAAAACAGCAACAAAGGAAAAAAAGATCATTTTTCCTGGAGTTCATTTTGATAAATATTATTTTATATGACCAGATGTACATAGTTGTTGAGCCTCTGTGACCCTCTCCTAAGAATATCCTCCTGGTGTTACTCTGTGCATTCACTCCATCTTATTGACCAATGTATGGCTTGATATGTGGTGTGAGTGTGTGTGTGTGTGTGTGTGTGTGTGTGTGTGTGTGTGTGTGTGTGTGTTTAATACCATGCTGGGATTTAAACTCAGAGCCTTGTGATATTGCTTGGAATTTGTCTGCTAATGCTGGCTCCAGACCTCGATTCTCAGCTCTCAGCCTCTTTAGCAGCTAGAATTTTAGGTAAGAGCAGCAATGTGTCTTTTCTTTTCTTTACTTTTTTGGCCAGTCTTCGGGCTTGACCTCAGGGCCTGCCCACTGTTACTGAGCTTCTTTTGTTGAAGGCAATTAATCTACCACTTGAGCCACAGCACCACTTCTGGCTCTTTCTGTTTATGTGTTAGTGAGGAATCAAACCCAGGGCTTCATGCATGCTTAGGAATCACTGTACCACAAAGCCTTATTCTAGGCCCCTGCTTTTTTAACTCTTTTTAAAAAAATAATCCAGGAACTTCTAGGAATTTATACTTTTTTAAAATCAACTTTGTAGTGACTCTGTGAGAATATTGACATAAGAAAGACATAGCTGTGTTCTGTAGACCACGTCCTGTTGGTTTAATCTGTAAAAGTCACTATTTCTAAAGGTTGAAGCAGCAGCAGTAAGTGTCAGTCATTGGCTTAACTTTAAAAAATGCCTCTTTTGAGGCAAGTTTTTTCTTCTACACTGGAGTTTGAAGTCAGCACTTTGTGTTGCAAGGCAGGCATGCTACCATGTGACCCAGGCCCTTATTTCTTTATTTTCTGTAGTTATTTTTTGAGATAGCATCTCACTTTCATCCCTGTTGGCATGGACTGCTGGTCCTAGGCTGGCAGGTGCACATTGCTGCTCCCTGCTGAATTTTCTGTTGAGGTGGGATCTCAACAACTTTTTGGCTTGGGGCTGACCTGAACCCTTGATCATCCCGATTTTTCTGTCTGCTTATGGAACACAGCAGTGTGCTAGGCCCAAACATCACCCTCCTGGAGGCATCAGAGATCCAAGGACATGCTTTTCACTGTGGTGATACAGAATTACTTAGTTACTGCACTTAGAAGTATATCTGTGTGCTAGTTTAGAACTTTGGAAGTCTTTGGAAATTTACTCTGCCATGCCTTTCGTTTCCTATTTTATGCTGAGCAGTCACTATCTCTGTGATTTTAATTAGATTTGCAGAGACCCTATCAAATCTCTCTTGCTAGTAGCCACAGTGCTGCAATATATGATTCAGTTAGGCATTTCAGCCAGTCAGAACTTGAGACCCTTTATGTAGAGAAGCAAGCTAAGGGTTTCTAACTTCAGCACTGTCCAAAACAAGGATGTGAAAGTTCCAGTGTGGCCTCTGGACATTACCTGACCCCAGCCTTCCGGTATATCAGCATTGTGTTTGGGGAGGAAGCAAAGCTCAGGTGCAGCATGCACAGAGGTTGTTCTGCTCAGTCAGTTCTGAGCATAATTTAGGCTGAGCATAATTTAGCCAGCATGACCCACCTATCATAACCACAACTGAAGCCTACCAGGGTTCAGTTCTCATGATCTACAATTTAATTAACGGCCTGTGTCTTTGCAGTATATCTTCTGATGTTTTGCAAGAGTCAGTGCATGGATAATTTGAGCAGAGTTTTGTCACTGTCCTCAAGCTGTGGGAGGGAAGGCGGGTGACAGGTGAGTGGAGTAGGAGGAGATAGAAGTTCATGTGGGCACAGGAACTCTAGCTCACCAAATGGAATTAACCTCAGGCACAACCTGGCATAGTGGTGAGCGGAGGAATGAATCACATGTATAATAGAAGGAGATGCTGCTCAAGGTTTGTGAGGCCCCCTTTCTTCTCTTCATTCCCCTAACACTGGCCTCCAGAAATGGAGCGAGGTTAGTATTGGAACCACAATTTTAAGAATTGAGGCTACAGTTGGGGCTATTTTAGTTCTAAGAGTTAATAATGTAGCAACAAAACTTTTCCTCAGTTGAAAATGCTGGAAACTTGGTACTTGATGTGCTCCCGGGAGAACTGTATTTCTGCACAAAGAGCAGTATTTGGCAGGATGGTGGGTCCGTAAGCACAGCACATGGGTTGGAGACCCAGTGTGGACTTGATTCTTCCTCTGGGAAGGAACCCTTTACCCTCATGCAATTTGGAAGCCACAGGAGAGTCTGTACATAATGTCCTTATACCTATGGCTTGGAGGGGTGAAATGTCCCAGGGGTATTTGGAGAGCAGATCTGAGCCTAAAGCCAATTCTTTTGATTCTTTTTTCTGCTACCCTTTTTCTTCCTCTACATCCTTGATGTCTGCATGCACTGGTTGATTGCTGGTCTTGTTGGTTTTCCAGGACTTGCCAGCATCAGAGACTAGGATGCTTGAGTCAGACTTTTCCTGCATTAGTTTCTGGGGAGGATCATCATCATGCATGCTGATACAAATGCTCACCTGTGGTTGATAGCATCTGTAACCCCAGCTACTCAAAGGCTGCAGCTGGAGGATTATGAGGATGAAATTGGTCTGGTTCAGCTGAGGGAGTTGCTCAAGTTGCATGCCACCTTGGCTTCAGTCCCCAGAATCATAAAAAAAACCCAAAACCTCAAACAACAGAAATGAACGCTGTTGTTTGTGAGGGATGTGCCCTGGGTTGCCCTGGAAACTAAGGCTACCTGCTGCCACTGAGGCAGACCTCTGCAGAGCTGATTCCTCTTTGGATGTGCCATTCTTCAGATGATCTTGGTTTTCACTTTCCTCTGGGGACAGTGTGCCCATCAACCTAGCCCAGGATAGATGTACTCTGGCATGTGAGCCAGAGTGCAATTTAATTAATCAAAAGGAGAAATATTTGCCATGAAGAACGAATGTGCGTTTTTTTTCTTCTTCTTCTTCTTTTCTGTGTGTGTGCCAGTACTGGGGCTTGAACTCAGGGCTAAGTTCTCTCTTAGCTTTTTCACTGGTACTCCACCAGTTGAATCACACCTCCACTTTGGGCTTTTTGGTGGTTAATTGCAGATAAAGAGTCTGATGCAATTATCCTGCCCATGTAATTGTAGCCCCTCTGTACAGTATGTTCTCAAATAAAATAAAATAATATTAAAAAAAAAAGAGTCTGATGCACTTTCCTGTCCAGGCTGGCTTGGAACAGGGATCCTCAGATCTATTTCCTGAGTAGTTAGGATTACAGGCCACAAGTCATGCTGAAGACAGGAGCATAGGCCCCATGATGCCTCTGGTGTTTCCACCATAGATGAATACAAAGTCTGTTAGGAGGATGGCTTCCCCATGGGGGAGGCTCAGGTCTCTGGTAGCCTTCTTTCTCTACTTGCAGAACTGCCCTTGAAATCGCCCCTCTATTTCACAAAGTCTGGGTCTCAGTGCTATTGACATTTCAAGCTTTTTAACCAAAAAGTTCCCCTCCCCTCTTCCTGGGGTTGGCTTGCCCATTGTTTTGGGATGACCAAAAATGTGTCTACACTTTCCAGATTGTCTTCTTGGGGAGCAGCCTATTCCCTTTCCTGCCCCTGCCTAGCTGAGAACCCCTGCTTTGTTCTCCCTAAGAAGTGAGAGCAGTTGTGTGATATCAGAGCATCTAGACTTTCTGCAGCAGGTGGAAGCTGCGTTTTCATTCTTTGAGTCTAGAAGTAGGACTCCCACGTGAAGGATTCCCACTTGACGGTTTGTCCTTTGTGTTCCCTTAATTTCCCTTGGGTTCTTTGCCCTTTGTGTTGCTTTATTTTCCTAAGGTTCTCCACATTTTCTCCCCATTTGATCGTATCTTGGCTCTTTCCAGGACGCTCTGCTTTATCCTGATGCTTGAGTGGTTGAGCTGCTCCCACTTCTTTGAAACCGAGCAGCACGCACAGCCAACCCCAAAGTTGAGTCTTTGAGTTCACTCTGGAAGCAGAGCAAATCTGGGCCCTTTGGTCTCCTGCCTCTCCCAGGGCCTTTTGCTCTCTCAGGGTTGGGGGTGCTGCTGTGGCTGAGGGTGTGTATGTGCTAATTATCCATCCTGTAGCTCAGAGACAGCCCTGGGGGCCACCTCTGTTTTAATTATGCATCCTGAAACTGGAGACAGACATGAACCCAAAGCCCACCCATCCCCCTACCCCCACGAGCCCTTCTTTGTCGGGGCCACAGTAATGCTTTGATATTCTGGAACTTTCAAGTGGTCACTGGAAACCCTGACTGGATGTCTTTTGATCTCCTCCTCTTATAAAATCACCAATATTCTATCTTGATAACCTTAGCTACTTCCAGTATCCCCTTCTTCCAGCAACCCCACTTCTAAATACAATAGGCAAGTTAAGCACCTTCCTCCAGGTGCACAGCTGCTGTGGGGAAAGGTGCTTTGTGTGTGTGTGTGTGTCCTTTAGGAAAGGTTTCCCAGATGACATTATTATTATATTTTTTGTGGATTCAAAGGCACTCTACCACTTTGAACCACAGCACTACTTCTGCTTTTCTCGTGGTTCATTGGAGATAAAGAGTCACATAGACTTTCATGCCTGGGCTGGCTTTGAATCATGATCCTCAGCTCTCAGCCTCCTGAGGAGCTAGAATTTAGAGGTATGAAGCACTAGTCCAGGTTAATCATTCTTCACTTGTTGGAGAAGCAGCCAAGTAAGCACATTGCTACTTGTTTATATTAACAGCTTTACAATGAGATTAACATTGAGGGACTCCAGTCTTGGATCCCAGCCAATTGTAATTTTATTGCTAGTGTAAATTTTACTATGTGTTTGTGTAGCAGGTTGTTCTATGCATGAGACATTCAGGAAATGTTTACTGAATGAAAAGTATCCTAAAGGTTTGTGAGAGACGGTTGAGCTGTGAGAGATCCTTTGGCTTGAGTGCTGTGTGATGGCTTGTGATCTAGTTCTCGGTCACTGTTGTGTGACAGATGGTCTCAGAAGCTTAGCTTTGCCCTCCCTGGGGTATGCTGTGGGAATGATGGAAGGAAAGAGAGGTTGAGACTTAATATCCATTTACAGGTTTCAAAAGCCTCTAATGTAAGATTCTAGGTGGTTTTCTTCATTTTCCCAATTTGAATATCATGGTAACTCTATTTTTTATGACCTCAATTCTGCTTCAGAATTACATGATGTTTTCTTCCTGGGTATAGAATGCAGAAATGATATAGCAAGGTGAAAATTCAAAGGAATACTAAATGATACAGGGCAATTTCTGGAGCTTACTCTTGAATGTAAGGAAAGGTATGTTTGGGGACGGGGGGTTTTGTTGACAAAGAGATGTCATCAGCACACTAACATCATTTCATTTTTTAAAAAAATTATTACATTTTATTTTTTTTTTGTTGGTTATGGGGCTTGAACTCAGCGTCTGGGTACTTTCCCTGAGCTCTTTTGCTCAAGGCTAGCACTCTACCACTTTGAGCCACAGTACCACTTCTGGTTTTCTGGTGGTTAATTGGAGATAAGAGTGTCACGAGATTTCTTGCCCTGACTAGCTTTGAACTGCAGTCCTCAGATCTCAACCTCCTGAGTAGCAAGGATTGCACCAGTACCTGGCCAACATCACTTTAATTGATTTTCTCAAGTGAGTTTTTTCTTTTTCTTCTAAATTTTCCTACAGTCTACCATTCCATCCAGGGTTATAGGCTATGCTTATTGTCATGACTCTCTGGTCTCCAGTCATTGGGAACAACCCCTTAGTCTTCCTTTACCGTTAGTGACATCTTTGTGGAATATATGATAACTATATTCCCCCCATTAGTTTTGGGCTTTGCATTTTGGGCAGAAATACCAGAGAGGTGATTGATGTCTTGTCCTTCGCAGTGCATCCTATCAGGAGGCCTGTGATGCTCCCTCCTCTCCTTCTCGGTGATTATTCTAGCTTCACAGATGAGAATATTGAATTAGAAAAGGCAGAATTTGTTCTGGAGTGACAGGCTAGGCCATAACCCCAGGAACTGGCTTTAGACTCATGTTAGAAGCAGTTGGCTAAATTGCAGGCCACCAGGAAACACCCTCATTGAGATTGAGGAGCTCAGACTCCCAGTGCCCTGCAATGGCTCAAGTATGGCAGTGTGGGTGGCAGGTGCTATTTCATACTGGAGGGAGACCTGGGCACAGCAACTGGAAGCACAATCCATGTCTTCCACGTGCACCCACGTGGTCAACCAATGGTTGTTCCTCGGGTAGTCTGCTACTGTTTGGTCAGGAGCAGGAAATTGATCTCTCTCCGTCCCACTGTTTTGCTTCTTTTTAACCTGGGTAGGTAGATGCTGTTTCAGGAAGAGCCGTTTTTAGAGGGTAAATTCGACACTGCTGTGCTGTGTTCTGTGGGATCGTGTGTGTCCCACCGTTGATTCCAGATTGCATGTTGTGTGTGCACAAGAATCACTTGGAGCTGGGAGCTGGTGGTTCATGCCTGTAATCCTAGCTACTCAGGAGGCTGAGATCTGAGGATCACAGTTCAAAGCAAGCCCGGGCAGAAAACTCGTGAGACCCTTATCTCCAATAAATCACTAGAAAACCGCAAGTGGTGCTGTGGCTCAAGCTGTAGAGTGCTCGCCTTGAGCTGAAGAGCGAAGGGACAGCGCCCAAGCCCAGAGTTCAAGTTCCACAACCAAAAAGAATCATTTGGGGTCTACATCGAGTGTCCAGTCTTCCTTCTGCAGGGGTCTTCCCTCTGGCAGCCTGGGGTTGGGTAGTGGGTGATGGCTTAATGCCATTTGTGATAAGCACCAGAAGGATGTGATGCAGGGGTTCTGATAGCTTGAGAAATGGTTGTAGACATTTAGTTGTTTACAGAACATGGACAGTCTCCCCATGGTGTTATTGAGTTAGTGAGAGAAGTTTTTTCATTGGTGATTATCAGCTCCCTCAGCCTGTTGTGTTCCAAGGAGACTTTTGATCAGCCCACAGTGGACTCACATGTAACTTCCCATCTTTGTAAGTTTGAAGATGACAGTTGTGTGTTTGCTGTCAGGAGGAAAAAAGTCCCTTGGAGTTTTTAACCAATAGACTTTGCGGTACACTGTCAAAGTCTGTGCAAGGAGCTGTGTCAGCCATATTAGCTAGCTTCTTCGTGGCCTCTGCTCTGGCTGATGTTGGCTTTCCACCTCAAGAGGCCACATGAGGCTAATAAGATGGGTGCTTCTCTGGATACACAGAAGGTAGAAGCCTCATGCACCCTTGCATTTCTCAGTCCAGGGCCCAGAACTCTGTGCAGGGAGGTGAACCACAACTAAAAGTCAGTTGAGACTCAACAGCATAGTATGGGCTATAGCGATGATGATGAATCTTCATGTTTGTTCTTCTAGTCACTATAACCAGGTACTTGAGGTTGGATAATTGAAAGCAGCAGACATGCAGGCTTCCCCGTGCCTCTTCAGGAAGACTCTACTCTGTGCCTACTCACCTTCTAAATTTAGGAGCCCAGAGGTCCATCCCACAGCTATGGAGGTTAGTTTCCACCCCCACGTGACCATGGTGACATCTTCCTAGATTTTCTCTGCCCCTCTGCTTCTCTATGCAGTCAGGTGTCCTGTGATCCCACCCTTGCTTCATAATATCTGCTGATGCTCTACTTGGTCAGGGTGGAGGGACACAGAAAGAACTTACAAAATCAAGTGTTAAGTTTCCTCAAGGAGAGAACTTTGAAAGACAGGGAACGGTACCCATAGAAGCAGGACATGATGAACACTAAGTACTCCAGTGCAAATGGAGAGCACGTGCACCTGGATAGAGCCAATTAGAAATCTCAAAAGTGAAAACCTCCATGGAACAATAGCAATTACTTAACGATACCTAACCATTTTTAACAATGTGTAACAATTATATAATAATTTAACTCTATAACAATTATTTAAAATCCATAAGGTACTTCATGATGAGCTTGATTTAGCCAAAGAGAGAATTGGAATTGTGGACTCTGTGAGTAAGAAATTGACCCAGAACATCACTGAGAGATAAAGGAATAAAAACTATGAAAGCCAAACTGGGCTGAAAAGGAAAAGTTGAGAAGTCCCGACCTGCTTTTCATTGGAAGTTCCACTAATGAAGAAGTGAATCCATGAAAGCAAGGCAGTATTTAAATAGGCAATATTTAAATGTTTAAATAGAATGGGGGGTGCTGAGGAGAATTTCAAGATTTCCGTATGGTCAGGCACGTTGATGCTGGCAGCATCCACCAAAATATGGCAAGCTCACTCACAGTGGGGATCAGGAAAATGGACTGGGTGTTTATACAGTCAGAGCTCCTTTCAAAAGCTTGTTACATTTTAGCCCACTTGCCAGTTTGTCTAGGTAACTGGTGTGTCAGCTTTCAGTGTAGTCTCCAGTCCTTTGAGAAAACGTATCCAACTGTTACTTCCCATCCAAAAGCCTGTGATGAGCTGGATGCGTGGCTCAGCAGGCTTCACCCTTGCTAAGTTCAGAACTCAGTACTGCAAGTTCAAATCTCAGTGTCAATAAATGAGTGAATGAAAGAATGAGGCACTTTGGCTGTGTGCTGCTTCTAGCTTGCTTTTTTGGCCACACATTTCTTTTTTTATTTATTTATTTATTTTTTGTCTGTCATGGGGCTTGAATTCTGGCCCTGGCTGTTGTCCTTGTGCTCTTTAGCTCAGGATGAGTGCTGTACCACTTGACCATAGTGACATTTCTGGTTCTCTAGTGGTTTATTGGAGACGAGTCTCATGGACTTTCCTGCTGAGTAGCTAGGATTACAGGCATGAGCCACTGTCAGCTACTCATTTCTCTGACATTGTTAGGTCCCCTGTATCCCAACTGACCTTCCATTCAGTTAAGCCTTTGTGTTTGCTGCTCTTATAGAAATACTCCACACAGTCCAATTACCATCTGCTTTCCTCGCTAGCCACAGGCAGAATAAGAAGGAAAGTTTAGAGCCTGACCTCAGATTTAAGCAGCAAACTGGAAATAGACAGAACAGGGAGGATGAGGAAGACATAATGTTCATTCCAGGTTGAAGTTCTGGCAAAGTAGAAAATGAACAGAAGTTGAGAAGTCAGAGTTCAGAGCGTGACTTGAGATGGAGTTTACATGTGTCTATATTCTCCCCTTGAAGTGCCCTGGGCCCAAAGGGACCACAAAGGAGTGGCATTGGTGGGGGGAGGGTGGGAGGATTTTGGTTTTTGAAGTAAAACAAGCAGGAGAGGAGGGAAGACCTTTGACTTCCAGAGTAGATGGTGTGAGAAGTTTAATGTTCACTTAGGAGTTCATCATGATTTATTCAACTCACGGGTAAGAAAAAGTCATCTACGATTACCATAGTCATGCCCATTGAACTTTAGATATTGTTTGTGAGGAGCTTAGCAAGCCTGGATCAGTGGCTACTGCTGGAATCTCAGCTACCCTGATGTAGAGGTAGCAGGAACACAGTTGCCCAGGCCCAGGCCACAAGTTCTCAACAAAGAAGCCCAGACTTGTTGTTGTATACTTGTGATCTCAGCAACTTGGGAAATCAGACATAGTAGGATTGTGATCTGAGGCCATCCCCAGACAAAAATGTGAGATCTGAAAAATAATTGAAATGAAAAATAGATGATTGGTATTGGACTGTGGTTTAAGTGATAAAGTGCCTGCCTAGCAAGTACAAAGGTATGAGTTCAAACTGGAGAACTGTAAAAACAAACCTCTGTACTTACCTTTGTGCTGGAGTCTGGAGTAACAGCGTCCTTCCTCTCAGATGGGACCTCTGGGCATCTGGGCTTTTTGCTTCTGGCTGCAACTACTCTAAACTTAGATGGAGTTCAAGAGCCAGGACTGTAGAATTACATGAGTCTCGTTCAGAGTCTTTGTTACCTATGCAATGAGTCATGGAACACATCAGGAAACACCTCAGGAGCCTCCTACAATCTTCTCAGTAGTACAGCACACACAGCACTGAGAGCGTTCAGGGGATATGGTGTATTTTACTCAAAAACTGTAACTACCGGCATTAATATTTTTTTTCAGAAGGCTCAGCTGAGTGGTGATAGGTAATGCAAAGTGTGATTGAGCCAAAAGTGTAGCTGTAGCTCAAGTGGTAAATTTCTGGCCTTGAGCAAAATGAAGCTTAAGAACAGCAGCTAGGTCCTGAGTTCAAGTCCCAAGACACACACACACACACACACACACACACACACACACACACACACACACACACTTTGTCTTTCTCTTTCTGTCTGTCTCTGACTGTCAGTCAGTCTGTCTTTCCGTCAGTCTGTCTTTCTGTCTGTCTGTCTGTCTGTCTGTCTGTCTGTCTGTCTGTCTGTCTGTCTGTCTGTCTGTCTGTCTCTCTCTCTCTCTCTCTCTCTCTCACACACACACACACACACACACACACACTTTGTCTCTCTTTCTCTTTCTGTCTGTCTCTGACTGTCAGTCAGTCTGTCTTTCCATCAGTCTGTCTTTCTGTCTGTCTGTCTGTCTCTCTGTCTCTGTCTCTCTCTCTCTCACACACACACACATCAACACAGAGTGATTGAAGCTGGGGGAGTTTGAGGAAGGTGAGGTTGTGCCATTGTTAGGATAGGTCCTTTCCTACAAAGCCTGCCTGGTTTTTCTTCAGGGCTGGGGCTCTGGCTCAGCTTGCTTTGCCAGTGTCTCATTGAATGGACATTTGTTTGAAGTCTCTGTCCCTTCACACCCTACAGGTGGCTGGCTCAGCATATCTGTTAGCCATCAAGGAGCTGAATTTAGTGCCTCCACTTACAAACCTAGACCCCCTAGGTAGTGAAAAGAGATGAGTGCTAGAGAGGAACGATGAATGAGAAATAAAACGTTATTGTGATTATTGTGTGTTGTTATACTGGAGTTTGAAACCAAGGCTTCATCCTTTTTAAGCAGGCTCTCTACCACAGGAGTCATGCTGCCAGCCCTTTTACTCTGGTGGATTTTGAGATAAGACCTTATGACTTCTTGAGCTGGTCTCTGGACTGTGAACCTGGTATTTATACTTTCTTCCCTAGCTGAGATGACAAGTGTGTATCACTATACACAGCATTTTGTTTTCTTTGGAGATGGCGTCTTTGTAACTTTTTACATAAGCTGCTCTGGAAATCCAGTCCTCCCAGTATCCAGAATTACAAGTATATAGCACTGTACCCAGCTTGAACTCACTTCCTTATTTTATCTTTTTTTTTAGGGGGGGTGTCCAGTCATGGGGCCTGAACTCTGGGCCTGGGCACTGTCCCTCAGCTCTTCAGCTCAAGGCAAGCACTCTACCACTTGAGCCACAGCGCCACTTCTGGCTTTTTTCTTTTAGCTTATGTGAAGCTGAGGAATCGAACCCAGGGCCTCATGCATGCAAGGCAAGTGCTCTACCACTGAGCCACCTTCCCAGCCCCTCCTTTTTTTCTTATTATCTTTAAGTATTGAACTCACTTCTTAATATGCCGTATTCCACTAGTTCTTCTCAGTATTCTTTTCACTGCTGTCTTACATCCAGTGTCAGCTTCTAGGTAGTTGACAGCCTTCCTAACCCTGGGTGGAAGTTGAAATTGCCTTCAAAACTTAGCTAAATTCCTCCTGTCTCTTCACCTCTTCTGTAAACAGAGGTGGTGGATGGCCTGTCCGAGCAGACAGCTATTCCTGGGAACCCTGCTTTATCCTTCTTATTTCATCCCATGTCTGTAAACATAGCCAACCTTCCATGTAGGAATTTACGAAGAGAAATACATTGCTTGGCATGGATGAAGGGAAGCAGACCTAGGACCAGGACTGAATCTGTGTGAACCCTGAATTACAATGTCATGGAGTGAGACAGTACAGAGTTACCTGCAAATACTTTCTAGAGAAGACTGAGATTAAAGAAGATTAAGAAAGAGGGAGATAGAAAAAGGAAAACTGGTGCTGCTATCAGAGAAAGTGCAATTTTAGGGAAAATGATTCCTTGTCACCATAGCAGTATTGCAGTGGAATAAATAAAATAGGGATGAAGAGGGAGCTAACTAAATATTGTTGATACAAACAGTGCTTTAATTTTGAATGCATGTCTTCTACTATTGCAGTGTCTCTTCCAAATGAAGAGAAATACACTCTCTATAGACTAGTAGTATGTTAGAATGTCAAAGAGTATGTGTGGTTCGTGCTTCTCATCTTAGCTACTCAGGAGGGTGAAATTTGTAGGATCATAGTTCAAAGCAAGCTTGGGCAGAAAAGTCCATAAGACTTTTTAATCCTCCAAATAACCAGCAAAATGTTGGGCTGGAGGCATGGCTCAATAGGTAGATAGAATGCCAGCTGGGCATGCAAGCTGAGCAAGTACAAGGCCTTGAGTTTGGATTCCAGTACTGCCAAAAGAAAACAGCATGGAGACTTTCTATCTGCTTTTTATCTTCAGCCTACCCATTCAGTTATGTCTCATAACTCATAATCAGTTATACCTCTGCCCCTCTTCACAGTCCAGTGGTTTTATGACACAAAGATTGAATTTATCTTGGTGCAAATTTCCTGTTTAATTAGCTTCATGAAGCTTGAAACAAGTCTTTTTTCATAAATCATTTTTTGAACCAAATCAGCATTCTTCCAGGGGGTAAAAAAAGTGGCCTGTCCTTTCATCTTTCACTTTCCAAAATTAATTTGATAACCAGGTTTTCCAGCCTTGGAGGGTGGTTGTGAGCCTCTCCTGTCATTTCTGATGATTACTGGAGTCTTCAGTTGGTGATTTACCTCACAGCTGGTGTCAACACCCTTGCTTTCCAAACATCCAGCTAACTTTGCCTCAGGAAAGCATGGTTTAGGAATCATCCTGCAAACTAAAGAAACTGCTCTTAAGAAAACCCCTCTCTAAACAGCAGATCCTTCTGTACCAGCTCATTGTGTCTCAGAGAGTGTCACTGGCTCATCAGAGGAGAATAAAACTATAATAAAGTGGTGTCATTCATGGGATGTCCTGCGGACTGTCTAAGGGTGGACGGATTACTGAACCTCAACGTTTCTCCAAGCTGTGGTCCATCTGAGTATCCTTTCTCAGTGTTTTGGGAGCTGTGTTTCTTTTCTTCCCGGGCCAACATTACTCAGAACTGCCGTGCAGAATATGTTTAATGAATTTCAATCTATAAAAGCAAAGGGAAACCCAAGTGCTTTGCTGTGCTCTATTGCCTCAATGTGACAGAATAAAGCATCTGCCAGATTCTTTCAAAGCACAAGAGAAAAGCTTTTTGGTAATAGTCTAGGACCTAAATCTTTCAAACCTGTGGTTACAATGGAAATGGTGCAAGAGGATGTGGATGGGAGAAAGGACAGATGAGAGAATGGGGAATGGGGGTGAGACTGTCCTGGTCTGTGCTGGTCCCAAGGCCAGCTGCCTGCCTGAGCCTCAGGAACAATCAGAGACTAGATAAAAAGGGAGAGAAGCTAAAAATCTGAGAACAGATGTGTTCTTAACCTATGTTTATTAGCTACTTGCCTGAGTAATGACAGAGTATCTCGGAGGCTGCTCTGCCTTTAAGTTGGTAGAATCGAGTTATCAAACAGATGAAATTGACTTTAGGAATAAAGACATGATGAATGAAGGACAAAAGGTAGCATTTAAAGGCCAGTCACTTTAAGGAAGAAGGAGGAAATAGACACTTCTTCATTTTTTCCCCTTTCCTTTAGCAGCACTGAGGTTTGAACTCAGGACCTCCTGCTTGCTAGGCAAGCCCCACCCCAACCATTTCTTTCATTGGCTGTTTTTTGACGTTTCATTTTGACATGTCCTTAATGCACACCGTGCTCCTGGGTCAGACTCATCCCTTCTATCGCTCCCCTTCATCCTCTCTCCTCCTTCCTAAATCAGTCTCACCATGCTTTATTGCTTATTTTCATACACATCGACATAAAACATGGTGAACCCCTTGGCTACCTTTCACCCTCTCCATTCTCCCACCCCTTTGCACTGGCTCCTACACCACAGACAGGACATGTTCCACCTTCCTAATGTTTTTGTTAAAGTTCATGGTACTTGTTCTCAGGAACTTTATTATGGCCCTTCACGCATGCATCTATGGTACTTTAATCAGATTGATCACATATTTAGGTACAGGATTTGGTATGTGTTTACTTATATGTTTATCTTCTAATTCTAGCAACCAAGTATAAGAGTGAATTTGTGTGTGCTGGTTATTTCTGAGCTAGGGTCTCACTTCGTGCCCAGGCATGTGCCTGGACTGTCATCTGCCTGTTTTCTTTAAGTTTCCACTTGTTGTTTACACATGTGTACCACTTTACCCAAATCTCAGTGGCAAAGGTAAGCTGAAAACTTTCCTGCCTAGATCGGTCCTGGCCAATGTTAGCCCTCCAAGTAGTTAGAATTATGGGCATGGACCACCTTCCTTGGCCATTGATTTCCTTATCCCGGACATTTTTTAAGGGACCAGTGAAGTGTCCAGACAGAGAATGTAAGAAGTAAGTGGTCTCTTCGGAGGTGCCATTATATAACATCTTACTACATATCAGGTCTAGTCTAAGAAGCTTACATCATTTGTGACCCTCTTTTTTTTGTGGCATTGTGTTTACCCTTAGGGACAGAAGAGAAAACAGGAGTATTGAGAAGGGAAGTAATAGGTCTAATGTTACAAAGTGAGGGACTTAAAAGCTGGGGTTTAATCTCAGGAAACTTTTCACAACTTTTTATTTTGGCAGTTTGGAGTTCGAGCCTAGGACTTGATGCTTGCTAGGCAGGTGCTTTCCCACCAAGCTACATCTTGAGCCCTTTTTGGTTTGTTGTTATTATTGATTTATTATTGTTATTATTATAATACTGTAACAGTATTATATTATTTATAACATAATATTACATGTTATATTTATAAATGTTATAACTCATGTAGTACCGTAATAAAATACTGGGTCTTAAACTCAGAGTCTAGAACTTTTGCTTGACTTTTCACTCAAAGCTGGTGCACTACCATTTGAGCCACAGCTCCACTTGTGGCTTTTTGCTAATTAATTGGAGATACAAGTGTTTTAGATTTGTCTTCCTGAGCCATGATTCTTGGATCTCAGCCTCCTGAGTAACTTGGATTATAGGTATGAGCCACCTCTGCCCTTCATGCTTAGGCTAGATGGGCCCAGAGGCTATTTTTCTAAAGTCAGTCAAAAGAAAAGTAAGTGTCATGTCACCTTAAATGGCTTTGTGGTATCTGTTTGCTTCCTAGCATCCCTAGAACATTCCATCTGTGTGGTTAGACACACTGGCAAGGCCTAACCCAGACTTTCTTCCTGGGTCTGCCACACTGGGCAGTGGTGAGATCCATGGGTGGTTGTCACTGCAGAGAATTGATCCTGCAATGTGCAGTTGCTAACAGGTGTGTGGTCTACCAGTGAGCTGCTGCCAGCTTCAGCACATAGGAATGAAGTTAGAAATGTGTGGGCAGCTATGGCCTGGAGAGCCCTGAGGTGCTTCTTGGGGCTGGGTGAAGCCTTGGATGTGGTGTCAAGGCCAACAGGCAGGAGTAGGTGGTTCAGCTGCCAGGAGCTGCCAGGCCTGTCATGGTGAGATGAGGTGTCGTGGGGGGCGGGGTTCTGATGAAGGACAGCAGCTGGACAATTCTCCTGGGAAGGAACCTCCTGCCAGGCTGGCCTGTCCACCTCCTCCATAAAAAGCCAGGTATCCCCAGGGGTCTCTCTGTGCCTGAGTTGGGAGTGGTCATGATGTTTAAGAGATAGAAGGTAGACAAAAAGAGAACATGGCTTATAGCAAGGAAGAAACACAGAGGTTAGAATTGGCTTAGGTGGGCGCTGGTAGCTCACACTGTAATCCTAGCTACTCAGGAGGTTGAGATCTGAGGATTGATTTCAAAGCCAGCTGGTTAGGAAAGTCTTTGAGACGCTAATTAACCCCCAGAAAATGGGAAGTGGAGCTGTGGCTCTAAGTGGTAGAGTGGTAGCCTTGAGCAAAAAAGAGCTCAGAGACAGCTCCCAGGCCCCAAGTTCAAGCCCCATAACTGACCCCCAAATAATAATAATATAAAAAAGAAAGCAACTGGATGTGCATGGGATCAGAATTTATGATGTCAATTCTCAAATTTAGGACAATTTTTGTGAAAGTTGAGAGAGGGAGAGAGAAGCAGAAGGAGGAAGAAGAGGAGAAAGAGGAGGAAGAGGTGTAAGAGAAGACTAACATTCACTTCTAAGGAAGAGGGAGTCATGCCAGCTAATGGCTTATAAACTAAAGATGTAGTTTAGAAACAAACTGCCAAAAAAAAAAAAACCCTAAATGTGGCCATTTTCAGAAACCTCTTTATTTTATGAAAAGTAAGCAAAAATCTTTTTGTTTAGGAAATGTGGTGTCTGGACTTACTGTATTCTGTGAGTTAAATCAAGAACCGTTGGGGAATAGAGCTGAGAAAGAAAGTAAGTTCTTTAAAAGAAAGCTAAATCCTTGAAAATGATGGTTCTTACATGGTGCACTGCTGATAGATTCACATAAAAATGTTTGCTTTAACAAAGAAAGTTTTCTAGGCAGGAACTGATATCTCGTGCCTATTATCTTAGCTATTGAGGAGGCTGAGATCTGCAGATTGAAGTTGGAAGCCAGCCTGGGCAGGAAAGTCCATGAGACTCTTTATTTCCAGTTAATCAGCCAAAAGCTGTCAGTGGAAGTGTGGTTCAAGTGGTAGAGTGTCAGGCTTGAGTAAAAAACCTAAGTGAGAGTACAATGCCCTGATTTTCAACCCCAGTTCACAAAGACACACACACAGACACATACAAAGACACACACACACACATACAAATTCCTAGAATAACTAAAATGAAGAACAAAGACTTGTGTGCTGTAAGGTGATCTTCCTATGGATAACAAGAACAGTGAGTGTGACTTGGGAACTACTGCTTAGATAGAAGCCTGGCCACTAAAGTACTAGTCCTGCAAAACAAACTCTTTTGAGGCTGCAAATGCAGCTTTGGAAACAGAAGGTTTAAGGATTGTGTAAGTTATGAAAACTTACTGAAGCAGTTAAGTAATTGTGATCTGATATTCTAAATCCAAATATTTTCCCATTGAGTGTAGGAATTCACTTTTTAGATTTGTGGAATACAGGGAATAGAACCAGTTTGCTCATCGTAGACCAAAATTTCTTTGAGTCCTTTTCTTTCTGTCATGTGAATGGCAAATTTCTCAGTGAGTGTACAGAATGCTAGCCATGTATTATGCAGGATGTCCCAGTCCTTGAAATTGGGTTGGCAAAGTAGACAGGAATATTTTTGGGTAAAAAAGACAAATGTTCATAAATACGACCACTGGGAAAGACTTCTGACTGAATTTACTAGTCAGACAAGTTGCTCATGTCATCCTGAGGGCTTTATGCAGGCAGAGATAAAGCAGTGGGACTAGACGAGTGTGGTCTGTGCAGAAGCTTTGATCAGGGTTGGCTCCTGGAGAGAGGGCACGAGTGCTCACCTGGTTGATACAACAGCCATGGAGATGGCTGTGGTACTGGTGTCTAGTTTACCATCTGCTGGCTACACAGTGTTCTTCCAAGTTGAGCCTCCCGTAATTCCCAGGAGACTGATTGTGGTCGGAGTGGAGTAACAGTTTTTGTGTTTGTGCCAGCCTGTGGCAGGAGCTGCTTAGAGCCACCAAGCCATAGTACATGTGGTAGGAAATAGGGAACATGCTGATGGATTGAAGCTTTCCGTAAAAATATTTTGCTTTATGTCAGGTGCTGGTTGTTCATGCCTATAACAGTCGCTACTCAGGAGGCTGAGAGTGGAGGATCATGGTTAAAAGCCAGCCAAGCTTATAGAGTCCATGAGACTCTCAACCCCAAGTAACCACCAGAAAATTAGAAGTGGAGCTGTGGGTCCAAGTGGTATAGAGCACTAGTCTTAAGTACAAAAGCTCAGGGATGGGGCTTATTTTTTGAAATGGGGTCTTTTCTTTTCTTTTTTTTTTTTTTGGTGGGTCATGGGGCTTGAACTCTGGGCCTGAGTGCTGTTCCTGAGCTCTTCAGCTCAAGGTTAGTGCTTTACCATTTGAGCCATAGGGCAACTTCCAGGCTTTCTGCTTATGAGGTGGTGAGGAATTGAACCCAGGGCCTCATGCAGGCAAGGCAAGCACTCTACCACTGACCCACCTTTCCAGACTGGGGTCTTAATTTCTGCTGGGACTGGCAGCCAACTGTGATGTTCTCAGTGTACACCTCTGGCCTCTCTTCTTAAAGGCCTTAGTCCTTCCTAACATTGGCACACTGCCAGGGTTGGGGTGTAGGGGGGTGGGGGGTGAAGGTTGAGAGGCTTGGGGGACACATTTAAGCTATCTCCAAACCTAAGAAGCAATTCTAGGAAAGATTGAAAGTATATTGGCTGTTTTTTTGGGTGGGTGGGAGCTGGAGGGGGTGGTAACTGAGTGTTAGATCTCTTCCCTAGTTAGACCTCAATATAAAAATAATAAGCTAAAAAAGTGTCTCACACAAACCCCTCCTTTGTAGTTGGGATTGCCATTGGAGTGGTTCATCTGGGCCAGTCTCTTCCTCTTTGCTTTGTGTCTGGTACCAAGGTGGTACCTGGTAAGGCAAGTTGGCCAGTGAGGGCTTAAAGTTAGGCACTGTGCAAATCCTTCCAAAATGCAGTACCCTCTCTGTGTCTGTCCTCATTGGCAAAGACCTCCCTGCCTCTATGTGGGGCCCCTGGTTCCTCCTCCAGAGGGAAAGTGGGGGGGTGCATCTGGCTACAAACAGGAAGCTTGGCTTCCTGTGCCCCCTCCCCCATGCTGGCACAGTGCTGGGTGGGACCAAGGCTGTTTGCATCTCAGAGCTGCTGGGCCTGCCAGGCTGACTCTTAAATTTAAACACTGCCAGGAGGAGGTATAGAGCCTGGGAATGGGAGAGGTAGCAGGATGCTGCACATTTTGTGTTTTGCTTCTGCCTTTGGATTAAGGACAGACTTTGTTGGTTAAAAAGGGGAGAAAAAGAAAAAAGCTCATCTGGTGAGCAGGGTGAAGTGGTGAATTGCGCTTCTTTTTTCTGTGGAGTCTGTGAGTTGGTGAAAACATAAAAGTGTGGCGAGCATTTGGTTTGAGGTGTTGGTAATGTGCCCTTCCTTTACGTGGGTTTCATCTCTTAGGTTGTATGTGGACTTGGGGACTTGTATGAGGACTGGTGCATCATGTGTGGGCCCGGGGCCCTGGTGGTTGTGCGGAGGAGGTGGGAGTCCTGGGCTTTGCAGCATGTCCCTGCTTGTTCACTGGGGTGTCCTCTCCCTGTGTGGACCAGATGTCCCCTTACTCAGAGCTGCTAAGTGGCTGCAGAGCAACCTTCATTGTCCTGAGGATGGACAGCTCCTCTGAAGTTTTACTTTCACCTTTCCACAAGTTTAGTATCTGGGGACAGGTGCCCAAAGTCATCACTCACTTTTTCCCCCTTTTATGAGAGGCAAGGTTAGCTCTAGAATCTTGTACTACTTTATAGACTGTTTGGTCCCTCTGACCTGCTTCCCTTTTTCCTGGGATGTGTCCCCAGAGGAAGAGGCTTACAGGATTAATAACCTGTGGAATATTAACTCCTCCCTTCCTATGAGAAGTCTGGAGTCTATTTCCTTAAACTTACGAATATGTGTGCACACACATGCACATACAAACAGGGATGCATGCATATATGCCCACACAGCTGCCCACTCATGTGCATATATACATGAATATTCTGAAACGCATGCACACACATGCACACACAGGCTCATATGCACACACATGCCTACATAGGTGCGTGCTCACACACATGTGTACAGAGACACACACAGACACATGCATACACAGATTCATGCACCACGCTCACAATGCCCACACAAATATACACTCACAAAGGCAGATACATGTATATATGCACACATGCACCAATACACATGCACACACAGATGTATTCGTGCATAGATGATTCACACTCGTGTGTAACTAACACAGCTTTTTTGTCCACGAAAGGGCTGAGCCTTGGGAGTCCATAACAGATTTTCCAAATTTCATCCTAGGTCATTGTAATGATGCTTACTTTCCCCCATGTCAGCAGTGGCTTTCCATTTGCCACATAGGAAGGAGGGTCTCTGTGGGCATGAGCTGTGATTATGTTCTGTGCAGGTTGCTGCCACCCTATGGTGTGATGGCTGCTGCTGTTTCTTATGGATGTGACTAGGCTCTGAGGTTTTCCTGGAGGGAGGCTGGGCCTCTCATTCTTGGCCAGGACCATCATATCTATTGCATGATTTTTGTCAAGTCCAGAAGTTGGGAAAAATCTTAGCCCAGCTTATATCTTTATGAAGTGCTCCTCAGCCAGATGTCATGGCTCAAGCCTGTAATCCTAGCTATTTGGGAGGTGCAGATTGGGGGATGGTACTTTGAGGCCATAAAAGTTCTTGAGACCCATGCAGTCAATCACTGGGCTTGGTGGCACATGCCTGTCATCCGTGAAGGGAAGCACCAATAGGAGGATCACAGTCTACATTGATTGGGACATAATTGAGACCTCACCTTGAAAATAAACTGCAGCCTGGTGCTGGTGGCTCATGCCTGTAATCCTCTTTACACAGGAGGCTGAGATCTGAGGATCATGGTTCAAAGCCAGCCCAGGCAGGAAAGTCCATGAGACTCTTATTTCCAATTAACCACCAGAAAATTGGAAGTGGCACTGTGGCTCAAGTGGTAGGGTGCTCACCATGAGCTGCAGAACTCAGGGACAGCAACAGGGCCCAGAGTTCAGCCCCATGACCAACAAAAACAAACAAACAAAAATAACACTGCATCAAGCAACTGTTGGAGTGACTCAATTGGCTGAGCACTTGTTTAGCCAATGGGAGGCCCTGAGTTCAAACCCCAGCACCACCAAAGAAAACTTTTTCTCTCCTCTCTCAGTGAATACAGCTCATTACAGAGATTTCCTATTATTCTAGCAACTGAACTGCAAAAAAAGTTGACCATGAGTCAAGCCATTTGATTCCACCGAAGTACATAGGTTAATATTCTTGACAGGAGCAGTCTGGGTGTCAGTCTGACTTAGGAAAGCCATAGGGTCGGCTCCACACCTGTGTTACCAGCTTTTTGTCATTGTGACAAAACACCCAGATCAGCCAAACCCTAAGGAAGAAAGGTTTATTTCGGTTTCAGGGATTTGGGTCTTGGTGTCTTGGCCCCTTGCCTTTGGGCCTTGTGGCAAAGCAAGTCCTCATGGTGGAAGCACAGGATGGAGCAAAGCTGCCTACTTTATGGTGGCCGGGAGGCAAAAAGAGAGGAACAGGAAGGGGTGGGGTCCCACCATCCCTTAGACAAGTCTCCAGTGACCTGACTTCCTTCCACTAAGCCCTTCTTGCTAAGGTTCTAGAACCTTCCAGGCTGCCATCAGACCTAACACGTAGGCCTGGGGGCGGGGAGCTGTCAGAGTTCACACTGTAGACAGTCAGTGGCTTGAAGGTCATTTCCAAAGACATCCCTGGAGTTCTGAACTCTCTCCACTGCCTTAGGAGGCTCAGGGGAGGCTTTACAAAGATTGGCTTGTGATTTTTCCCGAAGGAAGCTACAGACTTTTTAGGGATAGGATTCTGGATGAGGATGCTGAGTGAACAGTTGCCAGAATGTGGAAGAAATGTGTGAGACCTTCCTGCTGGCTTAAAAGGAATACTTAAATGTTTGTTTGTTTGTTTCTGTTAACCCATATTTGATGAAGCAGAGTGAGCACAGCAGACCTGTGATGGAGCTAATGTTCTTGCTACAGATGAGACTAAGCTGCAGTGATTTTAAGAGACATTGAAGTATAATTGGGTCTAGAAAAGGCCTGGGCAGCACTGATGCACTGCAGAGCCTGTGTGGGGCCTGAGCTGGTGCAGAGGCTGGATAGGACATAGCTTGAAACCTCAGTGTTGGTGATGGTGATATTTGCATTTGGAGCATTCACTGGAAAGAAAGGTGCTCACTGATGGAGTCAGCTTATCTCATTTAATTCTCACTGTAGCCCTTTAACTAGTAGTACTCCTGTTTCATATGAGAAAAGTTCACAATTCAGAGAGGATGAACTTATGGAAGGTGGTGGATCTCAGCAGAGGCTGGAGTTGAATGGAAAGATGGCCTGAAGTTCTCTGAATTGTGCTTGGAAGGGGGTGTCCTTTTGTTAGAAGATTAGAAAAGCTTTGGGATGGGCATTCACTATAGCTCCTAGCTCCTTAGGAGGCTGCAATCTGAGGATCTTAGTTCCAAGCCATCCTGGTAAGGAAAGTTCATGAGACCTTTACCTCCTGTTAACCAAGAAACTGCCAGAAGTGGATCTGTGGCTCAAGGGGTCTCCCATGAGGGAGGATCCTAGACCACCACCTCGCAGAGCTCTCAGCCCCACATCTCCCATTCATTGATCATGAAAGCAGCCGCTCTCAGGTACAGGCTCTTACACCTTTAGGAAGAGGAAGGGAAGGCAATCTGACCCCCATCTTCCAGGTTCATTTGCAGGATTCTTGAGGTAAAACCTCAGGAGGGCACTTTCAGGAAAGAATGATTTCCCTCTACATTGTTATATAGATTGTAGCAATAGCAGATCTTTATATCTGAGGAAAGAGCTACAATGAAATACATAGGAAGATTAAGAAGAGAGGTGTGAGAAATGAATTGATAGGTATGAGTTTCTTTAATTTCAGAGGGAAAGTGAGCCTTTACAGGTTAGGTATGACATAGCTTAGTCATATGCGCAGTTTGCCACAGCTTGTAAGAGGAATGTCTTTTTGTGTGTCTGTGTGCCATTACTGAGGTTTGAACTCTGGGCCTCCTGCTCTTGCTTAGATTTTTCGCTCAAGACTGGTGCTCTACCACGTGAACCACAGCTCCATTTCTGTACTTTTGCTGGCTAACTGGAGGTAAGAGTCTCATGAACTTTTAGTTCAGCCTGGCTTTGAACCGTGATCCTCTTATCTCAGCATCCTGAGTGGCTGGGATTACTGGCATAAACCACTGGTGTCTGTCTTAAGGCAGATGGCATAAGAAATCATGACATATGTTACTGAAGGAAAGTGCTGAGGGTTTTCCTCTTCAATATTCTTAGGAAATTGCCTGTCATGGGGAAAGATATCTGTGTGGGGCAGAGAGCCTGGAGTCAGGAAGAGGCAGACCTGGATCCTTTTTCAGTGTCATAGGATTGAGACTCTAATGTAGGTAGTGCTTGAAAATCTCCCATTCTTCCCCTGCAAGATAGGAACATTCAACACAGACTTGTAGCCTCCCTTTCCTATGAATTATAAGTAGAAAAGTGTACAAGTTTCCAAGTGTTCATAGCCAGCCCACAAAGGAACTCCAAAGCATCCTTGGATTTGGCGAGTTCTTTCAATGGGACACCTTCCAGTACTGATATACACTACTTGACAATTGGTGAACATGTTCTAAAATCCTCTCCTAAGCAGGAAGGTGACTGTCCTTGCCTCTTTTGCTTATGCACCTGTTCACCGGTTAGAACAGCCACAGGAATGTGGCAAGCCAGTGAAAACCAACTGCTTCCTGATGAAACCAGATTCCCTAAAAGTGTTGTCTGTTCTTGCCAAGAGCCAAATCCTCCAGCGGAAGCAGGAAAACCACATGAGTTTCCCAATTAATGCTACGCATGTGTTCTGACTTATACTAGACCCCTGAGGCCAAAGTAAAGCACATGAAAATTTAAAAACCAACCTGATGAATTAAGTCAATAATATCCAGCCTGTTGGATAAATTCCCTGTGGAGATTTAAAACTAAGGTTCTTTCAGGGCTGAATTAAGACGATGATGAAGAAGGCATCCATGTTTCTTCATTGATTTATTTCTCTGGACAGTATGAGTGTCATCAATAATGAATAAATCCTGTTTTGCTTGTGTGGTGTTTCAGGTTGGGGCTGAGGATGCATCTGATGCTGATATCAAGGTGGGCCCCTCTACTTTGGCTGAGCCTGGCTTTGTTCTTGTTGGCCAGATGTCCTAAGCATCAGAGCTTATGAGTCTAACAAGGGCACAAATACTTCAGTTGCACAATACACTAGGGTTGTAAACTGCACTTTTTAAAGGTTACCATTTGGATGGGGACAGAGATACCCCTTGTCTGTATTTGTGGAGAGTAGATTGGCTTCTTGGTCTTACTCAGGACTGATCCACCCACCCATCACTTCTGGTCCTGCTCCTTGTAGTTAAACCCCATAGTATATTTGCAAACTCCAAGCACTAGGCCAGTTTTGGGCAATGAAAGTGACTTAATCCTCTGGCTAGCTCTGTTCTGCTGAAGTTTGTGATACCTGGTGGTTTTCATTCCTGCCTGTTGGGAGAATATTCTGAAAGATCCATCACAGTGCCCAGTTTTGAGAAAGACTTTACTTTTCTCCTCCTACCTTTGATGCTTCATTCATTGGCTTCAGATTCAAATCCTGAAGAAGCAGGGGGTGAATTGAGGTATCAGCTTCCAAAGTCTTGATTCTGTATTCTCTGCTTTGTTATGTGGAGAGAATCCTCACAGGAAAAGGTTTATGGTATGTGGAGGGTGACCCAAATGAACCGTGATAAAAATTTGATAAGGTTGTTGGCTGGAGTACAGAGGTTTCTGAAGGGTACTAGTGACATTGAGCCTTCCTGGCTGATAATCGCCAAGTATGTGTGCCCTGGGAGATCACAGAGTTGGTGCTAGGTCAGGCAGAAAGAGAGTCACGTAGATCTGGTATTTTGTGTCTGTTTTTCTCTGCCAGTGGGCTGATGTGTTGGCAACAAATTCTGGCTGTTGTCAGAGATCAGAACATCTGTGCTCCTTTGCAGACAACTTTGGATTTTAAACTATTTGGAGGAAATTGTTCAACTTAGCCTCTCACTCTGCCTCCTCAGTAGACAGCTAAGCCTGGTGCAGAGTATATTTAGGCCTAAGGAAGACGTGGCTAGGAATTCTGCGTTGTGCTTATGCCCTGATATTAGGAGGTTCCAGCTCTGAAATGTCACAGCCAAGTGGGCAGACTGGATGGCTTGGCTGGAAACAGGAACAAAAGATGCCAAGTGAGCTAGGTAATTTGGACTTGGACGTGCCAAGAGAGCCATAAAGACTGGCAGGACTTGAGAGTGGTTCATTCTTGGAAGACATTGCTTTCCTCCTTAGTTACCTAGGTAAGGCTAAATGCTGTTTCAAACAAAAGAAAAAAAAAAGACCCTCTTAGACTAATTACATTCAGCAGAGTATACTACAGAGCAATTAAAAACAAAAGAAAAAGAAAAAATAATCGTTAGCCCTGAGTCACAAACAAGTTAGGAGAACTTGGGGCCTGCCTGATTAGACAGAAGTCAAAATTAGATATCGACAGGTTCTAATTGGTGACAGCATAATTGTCTAATTAGTTATGTTTGACATTATTCTAATGAGCTATCTGTCCTTCTGCCATTAACTGAAGTCAGGGCTGCCAGGATAGGCCAAGAGCTCCTTCTTGGATCTATTCGCTTATTTATTAACACGAGTGAGTCCATTACTGGTTTCATCTGTTCCAATCAGTGTCCTCTTAAGAATTTTATCCAATAAAATGACCCCAAACTATTGATGTAGTGCGAATGGGGCTGTTCAGGGGCATTGCCAACCTGGGGCCTACATTCTACTTGTGTTCCTTGAAGTTGTGGCAAATTCCAAGGTGCCTGGGAAATGTGTGGCTATGGAAAGTGCCATTGGCATAGTGCACTTAGCATTATGTTTGCCACAGCCCCCCAGTGGTCTTGCTAGACAATGGATCTAGGGTTGCAGGGCTTGCAAGAAAATAACACCAAAGTAGTGACAAAAGGAAACAAAAATGACCTAGAGTGAGAATGGCAAGGGCTCAATCATGGAAAGGGTTTTATAAGCTGGATGGCAAATGCACCCCTGTGCCTAGATGATCATATTTAAAATGTGTTTGTCCCTGGCTCAAAGCCTAATAAAACTGCTGTCCTGCTGTTGGCCATGCCAGGACAGCTCTGCTGGGTAAAATCGCTCCGGCTTTTCTAGGAGGCAGTTTGTCCATGTTGGGACTGTGAACTTGGCCTATGTGGTTTCCCCTGTGATCTGTCTAGATGACAGATCCTAGCCTGATGGGGACCCAGCTAGTGTGCTGGTCCATGTACTTTGCCCTCCCTGACCTGAATGCTCTCCTTCCTCCTATTTAATGGGTGAAACCAGAGCACATGCCTCAGAGCTGCTGGTAAGATGACTGGGAGCAAGGTGCAGAAAGTTCCAGGACATAATGTAGTGCCTGGAACTTGGTAAAAGTTTCAAGGGTTTTATCTTGCACTCTGGACAAGGATTTTTGTTTAAAGAGTTTGACTCTGCTTAGCTGTGTGGGAAGAAATGAAAACAGCCTAGTTTTCCAGTGAGAAGTAAATGGAAATGTGATTGTCTTCCTGCATTCAGTTTTAGAGCAATGACTGAAGCATTTTGTGCAAGGGAAGATGCCTATAAGGACAAGCCATGTGGTTTGAAAGAGTGTGGTCTCAGTTCCATAAACGATGAGCAAAATAATATGAAGATGTTAGCATAGTCATATGTGGGTGACAGACGGTCTTTCCTGCATCTAGCCCACAGTGTGCAATTATTAATGACAAAGTAATGATACTGACCCCTACAGTTCAATAGACAAGGAAATCTTAAGTTTGCTGAACTGTTTCTCAGTATAGTCACACAGTATGAGGTTTCTTCCTTGTAACAACTAGGATATAGATAAAAACAGCAACAACACACTTTACCTTTTATTAAAAAGCAATTAAAATAAATCCAACTCGACAGTAAATTAAAGCCCTGGAAATTATTCGCACCTCGCATAGCACAGTCACAGCACTCTTATCTTCTAACACTTCCCTGACTTGGAAGTGCTGCTTATAAATACTCAGTACTTCTCTCTTCCCCATTATTGTAATTTTCTCTTCAGATGTTGATGTTGTGGCAGTATTGGGGCTTGAATTCAGACCCTGGATGCTGTCCCTTAGTGTTCTTGTTCATGGCTGTTACTCTACCCCTTGAGTCGTGCCTTCGATTCTAGAAGTTGTGTTATGGACAGAGGTGGATGGTAGTGGAAAACGGTGAAGTGGACTGTAATTAGAAAAGAATCTTCTCTCTGGAGCACAAATTATGTACATAGTTGCGCATCACTTAACCAATCCAATATTCATCAATCATCCATCATTTGGTGGTGAACGAATGAGTCCTAGGTGTGGACGATACCTGTGTACCTGTACAAACCTGGTTGTTTCAGGTCAGGTACTCTATGTGGTCTCTGGATGCAGTAAGTAGGGGGAAGTGGCATACAATTGAAATCCTAGCCCTTAGGAAACAGAGGCAGGTCGATTGAGACCTTGAATACTGCCTGAGCTACACTGCAAGACCTTGTTAAAAACAAGCAAACAAAATATTTTTTAACAGCACAGAAAAATGCAACAATAAACACAAATATGAAGCTGTGTCCATAGAATGGGTGCTGATTTTTTTTTTAATGGAAGAAGAAACATGCTGTAAGGGCTGGAAAGTACCAGGTAGTAAGCACATAAAGGAGCAAAGGCATTCAGGGCACAGCAGGGTGGTGTGCTTATAGAGTGGAGAGAGTGCTGGCTTTCCATGGTACCTGCAGGCACCTGGCCTCTCACTTGTCATCACAGACACTGAGGCCTGCCTTGCTGTTTGAGCCTGGGACATCAGTGGGTGGTAGGAATTTCCCAGCTCTGTTACCATCTTAACATATCCTTCTTTACCTCATGACTGAGGTGTTGCCAGGCAGCTGATAAGGTGCCAGGGCCTGAATCCCCAGGCAGGGCCTCACAGTGGAGGAAGACTCAAGCTCCCTCCTCAGTAGTCACACAGCTGCAGCCATGCAGGGACTTTGTTCCCCTACCATGCTGAGAAGTGCAGACTGTGGAGGTGCTTGTTGAGTGCCTTTGATAAAGCACAGCAAATTACTACAGACCAGACAAGGAAAAAACTATGCTCACTGATCATAAGAATCTTTCTCTCAACAGTCTTAAACTCGGGGTCTCAGGAGTTCTCACTTGGCTTTTTTCATTCAAGGCTGGTGGAGTTCTATTACTTGACCACACACACCTCCACCTCTGGCTTTTGGATGGTTAATTGAGGATAAGAGTCTCACGGACTTTTCTGCCTGGCCTGGCTAGGAATCATGATCCTCAGACCTCAGCCTCCTGAGTAGCTAGGATTACAGGTGTGAGTCATCACTAGTACCCAATATTTTGGTAGACTGTGTTTATGAAAAGATACCTTTCAACACAATAGAGAAATTAGACAAGAGAATGCATTACCTCTCTCTTATTTCTTCATTTATTTTCACAGCATGCTATTTAGTAAATGTTTTATAAATCTACATACATACATACATATATTATTCAGTAGTTGTACAAAGAGATTTCAATTCAGCATTTCAATTGAGGTCAGTTTATGACCTCCCTCTAAGACCCTTAAGGGTCAAGACTCAGCAAAATTAATTGTTGCTGAAGGAACTCTGAGAAGGCAAAAATAGAAAAATAGAAAATTTTCTCCACGATCGCTCCACGGTTACAATTCATTGTGCCACTCATTGTGGGAAACAAAAATGTGTGTACCTTCCTGCAGTGATTTCTTTTCAAACCAAGAAAGTGTGGTAGATGGGAGAAACCAGGTTTAGATTGGCATGGTAAGTAGAAGCCAGAGGGTTTTATTTATTTACAGAGATGTGTGGTAAAGGAGAATGAACCTCTGAGTTACTCCATTAACAGTTCAGGATAACTGTGGGATTTCCAATGTAGAATCTTGGTGAACTGGAATTGGTTGCTGCATCTCAGCTACTTCTTGTCCCTACTTCCAGTTGCAGCTGCCTTCCCCCAGCCCCATTTCATTTCATTATGAAACTGTCTAAGTAGGAGTAAACGCCCAAGCTTCTACTCAGCAGACAGCATGGAGTAGAGAAGGCATCAGGGAACACTGACTGCTTCCTCCTCCTCTTATCCTTGTGTCTTCTGCACTTAACCACAGGATCCCAGTAAGGAGAGTGTTAGAAAATGTCAGAGAAGATGAGCAGGCTTAAAGATTGCAGCAGTGTTTCACCTCTATAATGCTATGAAGATCACGGTTCAAAGACAGCCAGGTCAAGAAAGTACATGATACATTTATTTTCAATTAACCACCAAAATGCTAGAAATGGGGATGTGGCTCACATAGTAAAGCACAAGTCTTGAGTGAATAAGCTAAGAGACAGTGTACAGATCCTGTGTTCAAGTCCCAGTACCAGCATAAAATGAAAACAACAAAGCTTACATCCTTTCTCTCTTTCAGCTAAAAACTCTTTGCACTGCCATCCTCTGTATGATGCATCTTTATCTGCTTCTTTCCAACATGAGGCCCACTGGGTTTAATTTTCCACCAAAACATCAGGTTGCCTTGTCTTAGGCTTGGAGGTCTCAATGAGAAGGCATTGTCTATCTCTTATGCTAGATTTTGCTTGTTTGGATCAAGAAAGTGATGATAAACCTGGAACACTACCCCACTTAGATCCATCTGTCATTCATTCATGCGTGCATACATTCCTTAATTCATTCAAGGATTATAACATGAGGGGCTATATGTGAGTTGAGGGATGAGGAGGTAGAGTAGGAGGTATAAACAGGCCTCCAGCCCCTCTCCCTGTGCCTTTTATTCATAGCGTAGTGGAGAGTCAGAGACCCAGGCTGGAAATAAATAGGTGCATCTCAAATAGGAGTTCATTGAACTCCTGTTGTGCCCATGGAACCGGATCAAATTTCAAGTGGATACAAGGTATTACTGAGCTGCTTCCTGTCTTGCAAGCAGTTCAGACTTTAGTTGAGGAGAAAGGACAGGTATCTCATTTAGCAAAATCTCCCATAATGGGAAGTTTACCTTCATCTTCCTGTTAGTGACATGACATAGACCCTTCCCAGAAAAGGAAAGTAGAGGTGATCCAGGCCAGATTAATTACAGGAGAAATTTTAGAAGAACTAGAAGGCTGGAGAGTTGCTGGCAAGGACTCTGCCTTGTGAGCTGTGTGCTGCCTAGAAAACTGTGTCTGAGTCTGTGTAGGACACAGTTTCTTCATTTTCCAAATGGAGATGATACCAAGGACCCTGTAGCATATTGAATTTTCCAAAGATAGCCATGCATGGATCTCTGGACACACATTTCCCACACTGCTCCCTTTTTACTCCTCTCACCTTGTGGTAGGGTTGATGTGTCTTCTCTTTGGTCTCCAGGATTATGTTGTGACAGCCTTGACTGACAGACAGACTGTAGTGAAATCGATTATTATATTCCTAGCAAAGCTCTATGATCAAAATGCTAAGCACCTAGACATGTATTGCTCTTGGAATCCAGCCGCCATGCTGTGAGGAAGCCCACACCCATGTGGGAATCATTGAGCCCTGTGGCCCTCAGGCCTGGCTGAGCTCTTGGTAAATGCCTGGGACCAATCCTGACCATGTGAATGACGGTCTTGCAAGTGGATCATCCAGAAAGCCTGGGTTTAGTTGACTCTGCTTGAACACAGACCAACCCTGGCCCTTTTCTAAGAGGACTAAAACTATTGTTATTGTTTGAAACTACTGGGTTTAGGATTGTTTCCATGCAGTAATATATAAGTGAGATGCTTGTCAGAGAAAGTCACTAAGGAGTGTCCATGAAATAATGCCTGTAAATCAGCACGAACCAGTAATGATAGCTTTTAAAATAATTTGTGTTACTAATAAGTAAGTTTTAATAGAAATCATCAATAGTATCCAGTAGGTTTTAGGGAACTTTATTTGTTATGTGCAAAACCCTATTGTGTGTGAGCTTCCTGGAGGTGCTTTCTGCCGAGATTCTGCTGAGCTCTATGTTCTTTACTGGGTCAGAAAATTATTTGGTTGTCTTTTTTTGGGTCCGGTTGTGGGGCCTGAACTCTGGGCCTGGGCGCTGTCCCTCAGTTCTTCAGCTCAAGGCTAGCGCTCTACCACTTGAGCCACAGCACCACTTCTGGCTTTTTTCTTTCTGCTTATGTGGTGCTGAGGAATCGAACCCAGGGCCTTAGGCATGCAAGGCAAGGGCTCTACCACTGAGCCACCTTCCCAGCCCAATTACTTGGTTTTTAAAGTCTTTTTTTTCCCCTTTTGTTTTTCTTTTCTCTTCTTTGTTTTCTTTTCTGATTCTCAGGAATGATCTATATATTGATCAACTTCTTATTTTATCTGTTCTTTGCAAAAACATAATAGGAGCTATACAAGTACTATTTATCCCTTTAACTGCTGTGAATTGGATACTAGAGTTTGTATCTGGAATATCGTATAAGGCTCATGTGTGAAAGGCCAAGTGACAAGTCAGAGGCACTAGGAAAGAGAAGTGGAACCTTCAGGAGGAAGAGCCTGATGGAAGGGAAGGTAGGTCAATGGTGGGGCGTGGGGAGCAGCTTGCTCTTGAAGTGGATCCTGGGATCTTGAGCCCTTGTCTTTTTCTCTCCTTGGCTATTATGTGTATACTCCCACTATGGTGGTACTCCTTGCCACAGACTTGAAAGCAAAGGGCCAAATGACCCTGAACTGGAACCTCTAAAACTAAACTGAAATAATACCTTTCTTCTGTATAAGCTGATTCACCTCAAGTATTTGTTTTAGCAATGCAAAGAAGACTAAGCTGTTAGACCACCCAAGTGCATTGTGTACTTCCCTTATACACCGCTAGACATGGAAATTGTTTTTAATTCCACCAAAAGAAGCATTCTGTAATTCATATTTTTATGTATTTAACCCAGACGGGTTATCCTAGACTCTGAATAAAGGCCCTGTTGAATTTGTTCAACTTTATTCTAGTAAGTGAATTGTTCTCCACACAGGTTATGCTAATTTACACTTCATTTAGCATTGTGTATGTGATCTTGGTCATTCCATGTGTTTTTGTGCGCATGTGTATTCTGATACTGGGCCTTGAACTTGGGACCTTAAACTTTCTCTTGGCTTTTACACTCAAGGTTTGTGTTCTGTCACTTAAGCCATACCTCCACTTCTGGCTTTTTGATGGTTAATTAGTCATCAAAGACTCATGAACTATCCTGCTTAGGCTCACTGGGAAACCCTGCTACCTCAGATCAGCCTCCTGAGTAGCTGGGATTACAGGCACAAGCCACCAGTATCTGGCTTATGCCATATTTTTGTTGATGCATGGTATTGTTGTATTCTTTGCGCTTTTCTCATTTGAAGGGTGAACCTGGCATTTTATTGTATTCTACCTTCCTTTTTGCTGATGACTAGTGAGTCATGTTATCATATTGGGAGGACCTTTGAGACCATCCACTCAACATTACCTCTTAGAGATGCCAAAACCAAGAATGAGACTGTTTCCTTATTTCCTTACTACTTTTTCTTTTCTTTCCTAAGGAGGTTACATTTAACCTCCTCTGCCCCTTGTTGTTCTAGCCTACTGAGTTCAGCATCTCATCCAGTAGTAGAAGTGTTGGGTACAGGCAGCAAAGGTGGAAAATTACAAGGAGAGAAAATGATGACACTTCAACAGCACAGATTTCCCCCTGGCCATCAGTATTTTTTACCCCAAGAACAAGCTTGTTTCCCATATTTGTGATCTTCTTTGTGTTTGACACAGGATCTAGATCTCAGGGAGGGAGGTCAAATGTTTGCAAAATGATGGAACGGACTCTAATGCACTACGTGGCTTACAGGGTCCTCATCGCAGGCTGCAAATACTTCTGAGGCCAAGAGGTATCTCATCTCTGCAGCTTGCACTGCCTTTCCTGCTTCTGCCTGTGGCTGCTGTCAACTGGGAACGACTGATAAGGAGCAGTAAGTATTGGCTTTGTCCTTATAGGGATGGGTTCCCTAGCACATTTTGCCTGATGCTCTGGAGGTTAGCCCTCTTGAGTGCAGCCTCCCAGAGGCCAGCTGTTGGGACCAGCTAGGTCATGATGTCGTAGTATGGAGTAACATGTGTACTGGCCCTGGAGGGCCGTTGGACACTTGCTCGTCCTTTGTAAAGCTTTTGTATTGCAAGACATTATTGGGCTGTGATTCAGCCAGTCTTGTGTTTTCACTACCATCACACCAATAACTATCTTCCTGACTCCCTAATTCCAGTGAAGGAGCCTGACATTGAGTCCCAGAGGGCCTGTCCCATATGATTCCCGTTTCCCCAACACACAGGCAAGTGTGATTGCTTGGTACTTTTCCAAAGATGTGAAATAAAAGAACGCATTGTGAACAGAGTAGCATTGTGATCCTTTTTTCTTTTTGTGCCATTCCTGTGGCTTGAACTCAGGGGGAAGGCACTATCTCTGAGCTTCTTTTGCTCAAGGCTAGCACTCTACCACTGGAGCCACAGCTCCACTTCTGACTATTTTTAGTAGTTAATTGGACATAACTATACTACCTGGGCTTTACTATCTGGGCTGACTTTGAACCTTGATCTTCAGATCTCAGCTTCCTGAGTAGCTAGAATTATAGTTGTGAGCCACTGGTGCCTGGCTCTGTGTTCTATTTTATTTTATTCTAGATAATTTGTGTAACTCAAACAACCTGTGAGCCTGTTTGTTTTACATACAGGGAAACATCACACCTTGATATGAAAATTCCACCACACATCAAAAACTGTTAACATCTTACTTGTACAACAATTTAAATAATGTTTCTCAGTGATCCTGAAGACATGATCATTTGATAAATCATGGTTCCTTCAGTTTTAATAGAGTCACACATTATCTCCCTTCCTCAGGTCATAGGTGTGTGTGTGTGTGTGTGTGTGTGTGTGTGTGTGTGTGTGTGTGTGTGTGTGTGTAACTGAATCCTTTCCAGAACCCAGATTAACCCCTTGTGGGCTCTCAGACACTTCTGAAGTTTCATGGTGTCTTTGGAGACAGGTGGCTACCGTCGTGCTTTCTTAGAGTTTTATTTGTTTTGAGCTTCCACCTGGAGTCTCCTTCCAGCTGGCACGTGGGTGGAGGTGTGCGGAGAGCCTAGACACCTGGCCAGGGATAGTACTTGTTTCTGTGCTGGTCCAAGGATCGCAGAGTAGCTTGGATTACAGTAGTGAGACACTGGGACCTTGCTAAGAGAAATATTTCTAAGGGACACGTGTCCTGTCCTTTCCTGAGGCTGACACAGCCTCTCAAGATGTGCACCTGTACCCAGTACTTCAAATTGGCATGTGTAACCGATTTTTGTCATGACAGGAAAAGTCATACAGGAAGAACACAGAGAACTCTTGATGGAGGAATTTGCAATCCTGCAAAGAGAAGTCCTGGGGAAAGAACTGCTCAAAGGGTCCCTTCTCTTCACAGGTCAGTTTTAGTCTGCAGACTCATTGAACACTCAGCTCCTTTCCTTGTCCGGGAAATTAGAGGAACATTGGCTGGGTGCACAGTATTTCATGTATTGTACATTGGATCATTTATTGTATGGTAGTCATTCTTTGAGCAAGAATAGGAGAAAAGGACCCTGTTAGAGATACCTGCTCTTGTGCTTGGATGAATGCTCATATGGGTATCAGGACCATCTGAGTGGCTTTTATTAGAGAAGGAAAATCTTTAGGATCCTGGACTTCAATGGGTGATAAGATGCTTTATCTCCTCATGAGTTTCAAAACAATGGAATATCATTGTCCAGATGTTTGAAAATGATATAGGAGACTTATGACAAGGAGTATAACAATATGTGTCAGAAACTCACATAATAGCCAAGTAAAGTTGGTAATTATTACCTTCAGAACAGGTAAAGCAATAGAAGGTCACAGGCATTGAGCTCACATACCAGTCAGGACCAGGTTAGATTCAGTTTGTGGCAGGAGGTGGTAGGAGCTGTTGTGTAAGGTGTTCAGAGGAGATGGACTTCAGGAGATGGTGAGCAGCCTGGAGGGAGCTGATTTTGCTTCTAAGTTTGATGCTTCATTTAGGTCCTAGTGCCTCCATGAATTGTTATGTGTGCTTCCTTAGAATTTTTCTGTGTGTCAAGGCTGGGGCTTGAGCTCAGGGTCTGTGTGCTCTCCCTTAGCTTTTCCTCACAGGGCTAGCACTCCACCATGTGCCACAGCTCCATTTCTGGCTTTCTGTGGTTCATGAACATGAGCGTCACAG